>NC_090820.1:110678103-110985197 GCF_000390325.3 Nicotiana tomentosiformis
TTGAGTAGGGGAATTACCCCTTAGGCATTGACTCTTATGTGGAAATTGTGTAATTGAAAACTATGTACGCGAGGTGACGAGTACGTACTTATATGTGCAAATTATGTCGGTTGAAATTCGTAGACGCCCTTATGTATTAAATTAGAAAATTGTTAGAACTTAGTAAATCCTTGATTTGTCATGCCTCATTCGTTGTTTGTGGAATTTGTATTTTATATGATTATTTGGTGTTATTGTCACTTGGACTTTTATGTGAATTCGGTGTGTTGTTGATTTGATATTTCTTGGAAATAATTTCATTATGGATTTTTCATTTATAAATAATAATTAAATAAGTTTAAATTGAGGCATTTATAATTTTTTTTAAAATTTAGATTAAAGAAGGCGTTGCCCTATGATGAGTTATTTTCCCATCCTTGTGGTTATTTTTGAAATTTTATATACATTGTGTTGAGTTGTGGATTATCTGTTGTGAAATTAATTGACTTTGTTTTACCTTTGGAATGGTTGTGGCCTATGGGATATTTATAAATACGAGTTGATGATGTTGTGCGGTTGTGATAATATACTGTGTGAATTGTTGTGTGATTTGGGTTACTCTTATGCGACGTATAATGGTGGAATTCCATTGTTGACATTATGCAGGCATAAGGGTGGCATTTCACTATTGTTATGTGTGTTGGGATATTATCTAGGCGAAGTGATAAGGGAGGCTATTAAATGGAGCGATAAGGGAGGCTATTTTAGGAGCAATAAGAGTGTCTATAGGAGAGATAAGGGTCACTATAAGAGCGATAAGGGTGGCTATTGATATTGTCAGGGCAGAGGGATAAGGAAGGCTATTATAAGAGTGATAAGGGTGGTTGTAGGAGAGATAAGGGTGGCTATTGTCAGGTATAATATGTGATGTTGTGAGGTTATTGTGTTGGTAATGATATGTGATGATGTGGGGTTATTGTTTTTGTAATTTTTATGTGATGATGTGGGGTTATTACGTTGATAAATTTCATGTGATGTTATGATTTTCCTTGTATTTATTTTTATATCTTGTGCAATTTGTCTCGTTGTTGGTAAATTGATATTAGTCTGATCTATGTTGAAATTGGGAGCATGTGGCTATTGCCAGACAGATTATGAAATGAAATGTGGGCACGAGGTGCCGTGAGTAAACGATGATGATATTGGCACGTGAGTTGTCCGTGCGGTTGTGATAGAGAAATTGGCATGAGGTGCCGTGGAAATATGAAAGTGGTTTGAGACTCGTATTTCTATGATTTTTAAATGAGGTGTCACAGGGTGACGTTTTTTCGAAAGATATTTATTTGAAAGAATTATACGTGAAAAATATTTATGATTGGGCACGAGATACCGTGGAAATATGAAAGTGGGCTGAGACCGTATTTCTGTGATTTTTAAATGAGGTGTCAAAGAGTGACTTTTATTTGATAAATATTTATTTTAAGGAATTATATTTTAAAAAAAGATTTATTTGAAAGAATTATATTTGAAAGATATTTATTTGAAGGAATTATATTTCAAAGAGATTTATTTGAAAGATATTTATTTGAAGCGAATATATTCGAAATATATTTATTGGAAAATATTATATCCTAAAGATTATTATTTGAAAAACATATGGAGAAATATTTATATTTGAAGGACTTGATTAATTGGTTGTACTTGTATTCATTATTTGTTGAGCAATATTTATGGTGTTCTTGTGGTATACTCATACTACACTTCAGAACATATTTGTGCAGAGCCAGGTATTGGAGATATTGGACTCGGATAGAGTTAGAGTGTGATCACAAGGATTTAAGGTAGAGTTGCTTGGTCGTCGCAGTCCCTTGGAGTCTTTCTATTTTATTGTGGTGGAATTTGTGCCACCACGACGCGTGTGATGGAATTTTGGGTCGTGACATCCACCAACAACCATCTTTCAAACTTTCCACCATGAACAATCAGAACAACCACATGCAACTCCCACACCTGATGTACGCAACACACCCGCTACACCTAGACCACCACTCAACCTTGTGGATCAAGCAAGACCTCCATGGCAAAGCTCTGTTCTTCACAATAATGCTCGAGGGACACGAGATTATGATGACCATTCGAATTCCAAACTTTCTAGCCCAAGTAGTGACAAAAGGGATGAAATTGGCAATGTACAACTCCATGAACCACATGTGGATGGCCAATATCTTCGATCTACTGGTACTTGCAGTAGCTCCAACATTGTACCATGCCATGCACAACCACTGGAACCTACCTCAACACTTTAATCCACTACTGAACATGAACCAAATGTTTGATCTCCCTCTTTTCCAACCTCAGGTGTTGATAGACATGAATCCACTACTATTTCCATGGCAACCACAGCCAATGCAACAACAACCACAAATGGTGTCCCCGATAGAACAACCACTAAGCCTAGATTAGGAAGGACAAGAAATGGAAGAGGTGGATGTCCTGAAGATACTTCCCCCTCAGGGAAAAAGGTCATTCACAAAAATCTCAACAATAAGAGATATAGCCCTTATGCTATTCCCGGAGAGGGAGAACAATAAATACATATTACGATTCCCGACAGCTCTTCAAAAATGCTCGACCGAGATAACACCACCAGTCACCAGAGCTGCGTCAAAGCATGTTATCCTACTGACCCCAATTTGAAATTCATGACGAGGGGAACCAACGCTAATGGATATACACACCTTAGCTTCTCTTAAATCATGAACACACCCACCAGTATAGTCATTTGGAATGTTAGAGGTGCAAACAACGCAGATTTTAGATGTAACTTTAGAGAATTGGTTAATAATTACAACCCCTGTATGGTAGTCCTATTGGAAACAAAAATGAAAAGCCATGCAACCCTTAAGGAGGAGTTCCACTTTTCCTACCTGATAGAAGTTCCAACCCATGAGAGAGGCAGCTTAGTAATTATGTGGATGGACACTATGGTAGCTGTTGAACGCATAAGGCAAATTGGCCAAGAGTTGCATGCCCCAGTTCAGGTACTCCCTAACCACACTCCTTGGAAATTTAGTGCCATTTATGCAAGCACATATCTAGTTAATAGAAATACTCTTTAGGAAAACGTTAAGTCAATATTTAATAATTATAAAGGGCATTGGTTCATAGGCGGAGATTTTAACGATGTTCTAACGCAGGATGAAAAGTGGGGAGGCAGACAGATTAACAACAATAGGACATCTAGATTTTGGTCATGCATTAACTATTGTAATGTCATGACACAATTTCCCCTCCGTCTGGGTATCGTGATGGCACCTAGTCTTAAGGACTAGGTAAGCCTAACATTAATTAAAATAAAAATATTATTTAAATAACATCTAACAATTTGAAATAGAAATCTCTACAAAGTGTTTGCTAGAAAATTTCTATATACAACTGTCCAGAAATAAGAATAAACAATGCAAAATAAAAACTTGAAGGTGACTCCGAACCCTGCGAACGCAGTAACAAGTTTACCTTGAGTCTCCACAGCAACGACCCGCACAGCTACTAATGAACAAATACCTGGATCTGTACAACAATGTACAGAAGTATAGTATGAGCACACCACAACGGTGCCCGGAAAGTATCAGGACTAACATCGGTGGAGTAGTGACAAACAGCAGTCAAGACACCCACTAGTCTAATAAACTAAACAAGTATAAGTATAGGAACAACAGAAATATGATATCTACATAAAGACTATGCAATATGGCTCACAGTACAATAATTGCAATAAGAAAGGAAACAACAAGAATGCCCCCAGGCCATCACAAATCATCACAAATTAATCCCTGACACAGCCCACCTTGTCTCGCCACATGTGCAATAATAAAGTAAGTAACAACCTTGTCTCGCCACATGCGTAACCCACATATATATATATATCCCGCCTTATAATGCTGCATGTGCAAATATCGATAGTAACAATGGCACGGCATAAACCACGTGTAACCCCATAACAACAACCGCACGGCAGAAACCTCGTGCATCACAATAACAACAACGACACAGCTGAAACCTCGTGCACCACAATAACCACAACCGCATGGTAGAAACCTCGTGCATCACAATAACAACAACCGCACGATAGAAACCTCGTACATCACCACAATAAGTACAACAACAACAATGATAATAATACAAGGGTACGACAAATAAGTCAACTCAGAAATTCCTGAACTCAAAATAAATAGAGCAACTATGTCACAAAGAGTAGCCACAATAGAGAATGATAGTCATAATAAGAACAGCTCAACAAGAAAGGAAATATTATGTAACAACGGTCAACAAGGTACAGTTCGACAACGAGGGAGCTAACACAAGACGAATAATTCCAAATAAGGACAAGTCAACTAAAATATAGGATATCTAACTACTTTTAAGGTTGGGCAATTAAGAGAGAGATACAACAAATTCTAATTAAGGATAAGCAGTATAAGGATAATCATTTGCCTCAATTAAGAATGAACAATTACTGAAGAGATAATTATAATTTCAGATAAAGATAAGCAGTTAAGGAAAAGACAACACGACAATAGAAGAGATACAATTTCAGGTAAGGCACATATGAATCAAAGGAACAACAAAAGTGGATCATGAAGCAATTAATTCCAATTAAAGCAGGTAGAGGTGAAACTGGAAATTAAGAAACGTAATCATAACGAGAACAACTGCATATTTAGTGAATACAAGGACCTCAGAATTCCTAAAGTCCAATTTTCCACAAATAAGTCCGGGTACGTATTCGTCACCTCGCGTACACGGACTACAATTAGCATAGAAGACTCAAATCGTAAATGGGGAGTTCCCCCACATGAAGTTAGGCAAGATACTTACCTCAAGGAAGACAAACCAATACTCAAAAATGAACTTCTCGGGTAAAATGACCCCCGGACTGCTCAAATCTAATCAAAATAACTTCAAAGCACAAATAAAACTCATAAGAGACTATTCCGGATCATAAAGCCTCAATATTTAACAAAGTCTAAAAATGGGTCCAAAATTTGACCCTCGGGCCCGCACCTCGAAACCCGAACAATCTCACAAACCTCGAACACCCATTTCGATACGAGTTCAACCATACTAAATCATCAAATTCCGGTACCATTTCATCCCTCAAATCATGATTTTTCATTTTGAAACTTTTCTTTAAAAACCACCATTTGCCTCAACTCAAAACACAAATTAAATGACAAAAATAAAAATAAAATCATGAAATATATTAAATTCTAGGTGAAGAACACTTACCTAATCGATTTTCTTGAAAAACCCATAAAGAATCGCTCAAAACCGAGCTCTAGAACTACAAAAATGGTGAAAATGGCAAACCCTCGGAATAGAGTACTATTTATTCTGCCGAGGTCTTAAAGCATCGCGAACGTAGAAGGGTGATCACGTTCGCGAAGAAGAAAAATGAGGGCTTCCAGAAGACCCTTCGCGATCGCGAACAAAGGGACGAAATGCGAGGCACAAGGGACAGGAACCTACGCGAACGCGAAGAGGACACGCGTTGCTAAGATTAAGTGATCACCAGCGCCCGTGGCCTGGTTTCTACTACGCGAACGCGGAAAAAAGGATGCGAACGAGAAAAAGGTAAAAGGCAGACCTTCGCGAATGTGAGAGCTTGAACACGAACGCGATGAATAATTATTACCTCCTCCAAAATTAGTCATCGCGAACGCAGAGGAGCAGACGCGAACGCGCAGGAGAAAAACAGATAGCAGATATCAGAAACTCACAAATAGAAGGAAATGGCCCGTAGCCCATCCAAAAAACACCAAAGGCCCCTCGGGAACCTGTTTAAACATACCAACAAGTTCCATAACCTAACACGGACTTGCTCGGGGGTCTCAAATAACATCAAACAACATCGAACCAAGAATCAAACTTATAAATTTCCAAATCTTCCAACTTCTAAAACTCGTGCCGAAACCTATCAAACCAACTCGGAATGACGTCAAATTTTGCAGGCAAGTCCCAAATAACATAACAGAGCTGTTCCAACTCTCAGAATCACATTCCAACCCCGATATCAAAAAGTCTGCTTCCGGTCGAAATCTCCAAAAAATCAACTTTCGCCATTTCAAACCTAAATCAGCTATTGACCTAAGATTCACAGCCCGGACACGCTCCTAAGTCCAAAATCACCCAACGGAGCTAACAGAACCGACAGAACTCCATTTTGGAGTCGTCTTCACACAGTTCCAACTACGGTCAAAATCCTAAGACTTAAGCTTCCATTTTAGGGAACACCCATTCCGATACGAATTCAACCATACTAAATCATCAAATTCTGATACCATTTTGAAAATTTTCTTCAAAAACCACCATTTTCCTCAACTCAAAACACAAATTAAATGATAAAAATAAAAATAAAATCATGGAATATATTAAATTCTAGGTGAAGATCACTTACCCAATTGATTTGCTTGAAAAACCCACAAAGAATCGCTAAAACCCGAGCTCTAGAACTCCAAAAATGGTGAAAATGGCAAACCCTCGGAATAGAGTACTATTTATTCTGCCCAGGTCTTAAAGCATCGTGAACGCGGAAGGGTGATTGCGTTCGCGAAGAAAAAAAATGAAGACTGCCAGAAGACCCTTCGCCAATGCGGAACACAAGGGACAGGAACCTACGCGAACGCAAAGAGGACACACGAACGCGAAGAGTAAATGATCAACATCGCCCGAGGCCTGGTTTCTATAACGCGAACGCTGAAGGAACAATGCGAATGCGAAAAAGGAAAAAGCCAGACCTTCGCGAACGCGAATGCGAAGAACAAATATTCCCTCCTCCAAAATTACTCATCGCGAATGCGGAGGAGCAGACGCGAACGCGAAGGAGAAAACCAGATGACAGGTATCAACAGTCCGAAACACACCCGAGGCCCCCCGGGACCCCGTCCAAACATACCAACAAGTTCTATAACCTAACACGGACTCGCTCGTGGTCTCAAATCACATCAAACAACATCAAACTAAGAATCGAACTTATAAATTTGCAAATCTTACAACTTCTAAAGCTCGTGACGAAACCTATCAGAACTGTTCCAACTCTCGGAATTGCATTCCGGCCCCGATGTCAAAAAATCCCACTTCCGGTCCAAATCTCAAAAAATTTGAATTTTGCCATTTCAAGCCTAAATCAGCTACATACCTCAAATTCACAGTCTGGACACGCTCCTAAGTCCAAAATTACCCAACGAAGCTAACAGAACCGACATAACTCCATTCCGGAGTCGTCTTCACACAATTCTGACTACGACCAAAATTCTATGACTTGAGCTTCCGCTTTAGGGACCAAGTGTCCTAAATCACTCTGAATCATCCGGTAACTGAATTCAATCACGCACGCAAGTCAATACACATAGTACGAAGCTGCTCAGGGCCTTATGCCGCCGATCGGGACTTAAATTCTCGAAACGACCAACAGGGTCATTTCATCCTTCCCCGCTTAAACAAACGTTCGTCCTCGAATGTGCCAAGAATCGCCTTGAAGTCTTCAAATCATTGAAAGTACATATCCAACATACAACTGAGGGTGACCCCACGTCACCCCAATCCACATAAGCTTGACTAGACCGTCCCATCTGTAATTTATCCTTTTTATCAACACCGATAAGCCTTAGAGTCAAAATTCTCACCTTCCATTTATCTTCAAAAGACCCGATTCTATATCCATACCAAGTATCAGTCTCAACCAGTTGCAACAACTCATGCCTACAACCACAAGGTACGACCACTCAACATGACACGCCATACATAGGCCCATGATAACATTTCTGATCACCATAGCTGTTCGTAATCAAAACCAGCACCGGCAATTAGCCTCATATCTGCCAGAGACCCGTTTCAAGCCTCCATAATGCTGACAATGATGCAAGAAACATGAAAACCTCATAAGTATACACCCGAGTCAACAAGTCACATCCAACACCACCGGGCATACACCCCGCAAACTAAAACTCAAGAAGCACATAACGAAAATGACTGAATATGTAAAGAGAAACACATAAGAGAAATATCAAACAAGCCCAACAGGCACAACTCTCTAACAGTACCATACTACGAATCAATTTAAAAGGAAAAATCAAAGTACATGAAGAAATCATAAGGATCTCATCATGGTATAACTTTCACCACGGCATGCAGCCTGGCTTAAACATATCAAATCATAACCAATTACCCTCAACTCTGAATCACAAGCCGAATACACATCATACCAATTGAAATATTCCACTAACTCATTTCTACCAATAAAATCACAACACTTACTGAACTCTCACCCCGGTATAATATAAAATCACAAATCGTAACCAATTACTCAGGAATCACATAAAACCTACAATAATGGACAACATGAATTCACTTCTAGTCTCGTAACTTTCAATAATGAATTAAAACAACGATAGACATGGATATCACTCATAGAATCTCCCAACAGGGAAAAACACATAAACATAATACTAAGTCATGAACTCATCCAGAGGTGGGACAACAAACGGGGGAACTCTCCCAGATAAGTAGAAATGATTCAAAATACAAATGGTATCCCTCTATACCAAATCAAAAGCATACCGATGTGACATCATCTGGCGCAGTGGCCTCCAACCTACTATATGAGACACATCAACAGGTCGGGCCTTCCCCTCTTGGGCGCTTGAATACTCTGATGTGAACACACATGTCAGGAGTCTAGGACAATCTCTCACCCTGTGGATGGTATCTTCACACTCGAAGCAAACCTCTCTGATGATGTGGTTGTGGGAACATTGCGATACGGGTACACTGAGACCCATGAGCACTTGAAACACTATGCAAAGCCTGAAGTGCAAAAGGAACTGGCTGACCCACAAAACCTCCACCATGTCGTACCCTATCTCTAAAATAAGGACTAGTAGATCTCTCTAGTCTATGAGGCCGCCTCGCCTCCCTGTCCTCTCTCCTAATCTCGCTTGTACTCTTTCATGGCCCCGCCTGTCCTCTCTCTCCCGATTCTACATGCCCTCTACACAGCGAGCGATCCCTACCACCTTCTAAAACAAAACATCTTACTCTAACTCCTGAGCCATGCTGAACCGAATATCATGCCTGAGTCCCTCAATGAATCTATGGACACGGTCTCTGACTGTGGTGACCAAAGTAGGTGCATGCCTAGCCAAATCACTGAATGACACGACATACTCTGATACTAACATAGTGCCCTAGCGCAGCCGCTCAAACTTTGCGCACCATGTATCCCGAAGGTACTGAGGTACAAACTCTCTCAAGAACCTATGTAAATGAAGATGCATCGGCCGGGCTGCCAACTCATATGCCCGCCACCACTGATAAGCCGCTTCCTTAAGCTGGAACATAGTTAAAGCAACCCCACTCGTCTCAACAATACCCATAGTGCGGAGAATGCGATGGAACTCATCCAGAAAATATTGTGCACTCTCTGAAGCCAAACCACTGAATGTAGGAGGGTCATATTTCTTGAACCTTGCAAGTCTAAGCTGCTTTTCTTTAGATGTTGCTACCCTAACCACAGGATGAACTGGGACCACAGGTTGTGTCTCCATGACACCTGGAACCTTACTAACATGAACTCGCTGCTTTGGGTATGGGCGGCAGGAGTCTGGGTTCCTCCCCCAGTCTGTGAAGTAGTTGGTGCAACCAGAATTAACCTCCCCTGAGCCAATGTACCAAACATGCTCAGGAACTATGCTAAGGTCTCCTGAAGTTCGGGGCTAACAGCAGGCGCCTCCGGTACCTGCCCCCTAACTGGAACTATTGGCAGCTCCTCAACTGCTTCTCTGGTAGGTGCTCTAGCTACGGCGCGTGCTCCTCTTCGACCTCTACCTCTGCCCCTAGCGACATCTGCTCCGGGGGCAACGTCATCAGTAGCTGTAGCTCGTGTCCTCACCATCTGTGAGAGAATGGAATGATAAAAGTTCAAACTTCAAGATCAATGAACTCGCACGATAGGAATAAAGGAATTGAAACTGTCCTAATATAATAGTTCTATAGCCTCTCGAAGATAAGTGCAGACGTCTCCGTACGGAGCCACAAGACTCTACTAAACTCGCTTATGACTTGTAGCACCTATGAACCTAGAGCTCTAATACCAACTTGTAACGACCCAATTTCCCCTCCCTTTGGCTATCATGATGGCATATAGTTTTAGGGACTAGGTAAGCCTAACATTAATTGAAATAACAACATTATTTAAATAACAAATGACAATTTGAAATAGAAATCTCTAAAATTTTACAATTTCCAAAATCGGTAGTACAAGTCATTAGCTCTACAGAGTGTTGGCTAGAACACTTCTAAATACAACTGTCAAGAAATAAGAATAAACAGTGCAAAACGAAAACTTGAAGGTGATTCTAAAGCCTGCGAATGCAGCGGCAGATTTACCTTGAGTCTCTACACAAATATGTGCACAAAAATGTGTAGAAGTATAGTATGAGCACACCACAGCGGTGCCTAGGAAGTATCAAGACTAACCTCTGTGGAGTAGTGACAAGGAACAGTCAAGACACCCACTGGTCTAATGAACTGAACAAGTATAAGTATAGGAACAACAGAAATATGATATCTACATAAAGACTATGCAATATGGATCACAATACAGTAATTACAATAAGAAAGGAAACAACAAGTATCGGTGGAATATCATAAAAATGACACAGATAAGTGAATGAAACACAACCTAAATCTGGAATCACAAATACAGCAAGGACAAGTAATAACTCAGCCACTACAACCGCTTTTACATCAGGTTTTAGTCATCAAAATCCACGAGGTACCGAACCTCAAACAAATCACAACTCACGGGTCTCAATACCTGAACCCTAACACTTGGCATCCTGTACCCTCATAACACCTTATAACCGTACTGACGACTCACGTGCCAATAGAGACATTCTCATATAAAAGGCAAATAAACAAGGGTGAGCATCCATGCTCAACAATATCAAGAAAACCTCTTATCCGATAAGAGTGATTAACCACGTGTATGCTTGTGCAAGTGTCCTAACATAGTCCATACTAGCAAATAAGTAAAAGGAAAAAGAACGAACATCACGTAGAATATTTTCTCACAACTTTCACAAGATGAAGCTCACACAGGTAAGTGTACCACTACACAAACGTCAACAACAAGAACTCCCCTAGGCCATCACAAATCAATCCCTGACACAACCCACCTTGTCTCGCCACGTGTGCAATAATAAAGTAAGTGCCTGCCTTGTCTCGCCACACGTGCATAACATTGTTCCCACCTTGTCTCGCCACATGCGCAACCCACTTATATATATATATATATATATATATATATATATATATATATATATATATCCCGCCTTGTCATGCCGCATGTGCAAATATCAATAGTAATCATGGCACGGCAGAAACCTCGTGCAACCCCATAACAACAACCGTACGGCAGAAACCTCATACCTCACAATAACCACAACTGCACGACAGAAACCTCGGGCATAAAAATAACAAAATCTGCACGGCATTATCCTCGTGCATCACCACAATAAGTACAACAACAACAATGATAATAATACAAGGGTACGACAAATAAGTCAACTCAAAAATTCCTAAACTCAAAGAAACAAGGGAACTATGTCACAAGGAGTAGCCACAATAGAGAATGTCAATCATAATAAGAACAACTCAATAAGAAAGGAAATATTATGTAACAACGGTCGACAATGTACAGTTCGGCAATGAGGGAGCTAACACAAGACGAATAATTCCAAATAAGGACAAGTTAACTAAAATATAGGAAATCTAACTTCTTTTAAGGTTGGGCAATTAAGAGAAAGATACAACAACTCCAATTAAGGATAAGCAATATAAGGATAATCATTTTCCTCAATTAAGGATGAATAATTACCGAATAGATAATTATGATTTCAGATAAAGATAAGCAAATAGGGAAAAGACAACACGGCAATAAAAGAGATACAATTTCAGTTAAGACATATATGAATCAAATGAACAACAAAAGTGGATCATGAAGCAATTAATTCCAATTAAAGGAGGTAGAAGTGAACCTGGAAATTAAAAAAATGTAATCATAACGAGAACAACTGCATATTTAGTGAATACAAGGACCTAAGAATCCCTAAAGGCTAATTTTCCACAAATAAGTCCGGGTACGTACTCGTCACCTCGCGTACACATACTACAATTATCATAGAAGACTCAAATCTTAAAGGGGAGTTCCCCCACATGAAGTTAGGCAAGATACTTACCTCAAAGAAGACAGACCAATACTCAAAAATAAACTTCTCGGGTAAAATGACCCCCGGACGACTCAAAATAATTCAAATCACAAATAAAACTCATAAGAGACTATTCTGGATCATAAAGCCTCAATCTTTAACAAAGTCTAAAAATCGGTCCAAAAGTCGACCCCTGGGCCCGCACCTCAGAACCCGACAAATTTCACAAAACCCAAATACCCATTCCGATACGAGTTCAGCCATACTAAATCATCAAATTCCGATACCATTTCGTCTGTCAAATCATGATTTTGCATTTTGAAATTTTTCTTCAAAAACTACCATTTTCCTCAACTCAAAACACAAATTAAATGATAAAATCATGGAACATGTTAAATTCTAGGTGAAGAACACTTACCCAATCGATTTGCTTGAAAACCTCATAAAGAATCGCTCAAAACCGAGCTCTAGAACTCCAAATATTGTGAAAATGGAAAACCCTTGGAATAGAATACTATTTATTAGGCCCAGGTCTTAAAGCATCGCGAACGTGGAAGGGTGATCGCGTTCGCGAAGAAGAAAAATGAAGGCTTCCAGAAGACCCTTCGCGAACGCGAGCAAAGGGACGTGATAGGAACCTACACAAACGTGAAGAGGACACGCGAACGCGAAGAGGACACGCGAATGCGAAGAGTAAATGATCACCAGTGCTCGAGCCTGGTTTCTACTACGCGAACGTGGAATGAAGGATGAGAACGCGAAAAAGGAAAAAGGCAGACCTTAGCGAACGCAAGAGCTTGAACGCGAACGTGAAGAACAAATATTCCCTCCTTCAAAATTACTAATCGCGAACGCGTAGGAGCAGACGCAAATGCAATGGAGAAAACCAGATGACAGATATCAGCAGTCCAAAAATAGAAGAAAATGGCCCGTAGCCCATCCAAAACACAACCGAAGCCCCCCAGGAACCCGTCCAAACATACCAGCAAGTTCTATAACCTAAAATAGACTCGCTCGGGGTCTCAAATCACATCAAACAATATCGAACCAAGAATCAAACTTATAAATTTCCAAATCTTCCAACTTCTAAACCTCGTGCCGAAACCTATCAAACCAACCCGGAATGACGTCAAATTTTGCAGGCAAATCCTAAATAAGATTACGGAGCTGTTCCAACTCTCGGAATTTCATTCCAACCCCGATATCAAAAAGTACGCTACCTGTCCAAATCTCTAAAAAATTGACTTTCCCCATTTTCAAGCCTAAATCAGCTACTGACCTCAGATTCACAGTCCAGACATGCTCCTAAGTCCAAAATCACCCAACAGAGCTAACGGAACTGACGTAACTCTATTACGGAGTCGTCAAAACACGGTTCCAACTATGGTCAAAATCCTAAGACTTAAGCTTCCATTTTAGGGACCATGTGTCCCATATCACTCTTAATCATCCAGTAACTGAATTCAACAACGCACGCAAGTCAATATATATAAAACAAAGTTGCTCAGGGCCTTATGCCGCCGATCGGGACATAAATTCTCAAAATGACCGACCGGGTCGTTACATGTAAATTAATAGATTTATGGTTCAAGGGATGTCGTTACACTTGGCCAAACCATAGAAATAGGAGGCATGGGATTCTCCTAGAAATACTTGACTGATGTCTTGCAAATGAAGCTTGGTTAGATTCATACCTATCAGTAAGCATAACACACCTGCCCAAAACATACTCTGATCACAACCCCCTTTTAATTAGGCTAACAAATCCTAGTGCTGCTAATACCACCAAACCTTTTAGGCTGGAAAACTATTGGTGTAATCATCATGAGTTCACAAACATAGTCAAAGATAGTTGGCATAATAGAAATATCAGTTACGCCATCACTAACTTTCAAACCATAAGTAAAAGTTAGAGTACATAAATATTTGGTGACATTTTCACTAATAAAAAAAGACTACTTTCTACGCTAAAAGGGATCCAGAATTCATCGGACTACGCAACTAGCACCTTTCTTTGAAACTAGGAGCAAACCTTTCTAGTTGACTACAATAATATCATACGTCTTGAGGAGGACTACTGGAAGCTTAGATCAAGAATCAATTGGCTCAATGAGGGCGATGCCGATACAAGGTTCTTTCACATATTTGTCCTCAATAGACGTAGATGTAGAAACATATCCTTCTTTAAAGATGATAATGGTAAGTGGATAATTGATCATCGTAGGATCATTAATAACACACTTCATTATTTTTAAAACATTCGCTATAAACCATACCCAAACGGATTGGAGAACCATTACAAATGCCACCACAAATCTTGCCAATGTTGATCTTTCACCACTAGATAGGCCCCTAGATACTCAAGAAATCATTTCTGTTGTCTATTCATTCAAGCCTTATAAGGCCCCGTGCCCCAATGGTATTCACCCCTTTGTTTACCAAAGACATTGGGATATAGTAGGTACTTCAATTATCCAACGATGCCATGCAATCTTTGAGAGCCAAAAATTCCTGAGAGAATGAATCATGCATTACTGTGCCTCATGCCTAAATTCAAATATGCGAACAACCTCAATTATTACTGACCCATAGGTCTTTGTAATATTATCTACAAAATTATTACAAAAATTATTGTTAATCGCATTAAGCCCTACTTAAATGATCTCATCAGCCCATGCCAATCTAGTTTCCTAAAAGGCAGGAGAGCGTGTGATAATGCTATAATTATTCAAGAATCCCTTAACCACTTCAAAAACATGAAAGGGGCAAAAGGCCATCTAATTATTAAATTTAACCTAGAGAAAGCATTCGACAAAATCTAATAGTCCTTTGTTTACAAGGCCCTAACTTTGTTTCGCTTCCCACCAAAAATTACAAGCATCATCATGAGATGCATCTCCATTAGCAAGATAGCAGTTCTAGTCAATGGATCCCAAACCAACTACTTTGAACCTACACGGGGTATCAGACAAGGTGACCCTATATCTCCATACATATTCATATTATGCATGGAGTTATTGTCTATATATATCAACCACCAAGTCGCTCTAACCCTATGGGATCCCATTAAAATTAGCACCAGAGGCCCCCAATTATCACATCTTTTCTATGCGGATGACCTAACACTAATGACACATGCCAATGAGAAAACTATCAACAACATTCACCACTCTCTATCTGGGCAGAAGATAAACAATATGTAAACGACCCAACTTATCATTTAAATAAATGCCTTGTTCAGTGACTTAAGGTCTTGAGCAGCTTCGTAATATGAATTATGACCCGCGTGTGTGGTCGAGTTTGGTTTTCGGAAGATTCAAAATTTAAGTAAAAGAACAATTCTCATTTTGAAGCTTAAAATGAAAAAGAGTTGACCGGAGTTTGACTTTTGAGCAAACGACTCCGTAATGGAATTTTGATGATGTCAATATCTTCGTATGGTGATTTCAGACTTAGGCATGTGTCTGGATTTGGATTTGGAAGTCTGTAGGACAATTCGACTCATATGGGCGAAAGTTGGAAACATTAAGTGGAAAAGGTGTCTTACTTGCACAACACCTACCTTTGAACATGTATATCTCTCATAATTTGAAGATACAGTCCATGAATTTTTGTCCTAAAGAATATCCCTTCAAGTCTTGTTTCAAACGCATCAAACCATTTGTCATTTGGATATTTCTACAAGAAGTTATAATCAAATTACTACAATAAAGAAGGTAGAACAAGCAAAGTTTTGCTAAGGGTTTAAGGCCTTAAATCGCGCCTCAAATCTCCACTTTTTGCTTGCATACCCCATATGGCTATGGATGAGGGTAACATCGTGTAATCATGGTTTCTAACTTATATGAAATTTTGGAAGTGAATTGGGGTCTACATCATAGCAAGGTATAGAAGGAGGGTAAGATGGAAAACAGGAAATATAGAAAGGATGCAACTGGGGAGCTCGTGTGAACTCGTGCACCACGCGGGTTTGAACGAGCCATGACCTCCAGCCATTTCAACAAAATAGATAAGTATTGCCCAAGCACGCGAAGGTGAATGGGAGCTCATGCATGTCCGCGCGATGCACGCGGATGGACAAGCTAGGCCTTAAGCCTTTATAAAGACCATTCCGGTAGCTCACTTCTCCCACTCCTTTTGGCCGATTCTTGAAGCTCCTCTCCACTCTCTTAAGACCTCAACTCCCTTATTCTTCAAGGTAAGTGATCCCCATTATCTTGGTGTGAAATTCTATCATTTCTACACTAGTATTGATGAAATCTAGACATAAAATACTAAGATCTTCAAGAAATTTCTTCAAGAACTCAAAGGAGGGTTTTGCAAGATCTCTTCCAAAAAGGTAAACCTAAACCCTTATACTTACATGTATGAATTTATTATGTGTATGTGAGCAATAAATCGGTATTAACACTTAATGGATGGTGCTTGGGAGCCATAAATACCTAAACTAGATTATTGGGTGTTGTAGAGATTTTGTAATGAACTAATTAGCAACAACTGGGTGGATGTGAGGTCATTGATGATTTTAATGGTGCTAAAGAAGGTTGTTTGTAGACAAAGGATGGTTTAGTATATCTTGTTGGTGGGAAGGAGGTATTGTTGGATATAGAAACACCATTACTAGAGGTAGTAAAATGCTATATACTCTAGGTGTTTGATAAAATGCCTAAATGACCAAAAATCTAGAAATATGTTTACTAATGTTGGTGTAATTCTGTTGCATTATTGTAGATTGAAATTTGTTTAGGTGGTGGACCATCGTAGTATTATTAAGGGGCGAATTTCATATTTGACCCGTCCGGAGGTGGGTTCACTCGCGAAGATCATTTAAAGCATTGACCTAGTTTTGTCGAGGGAAGTATCTTGCCTAACCTTGAGTGGGGGAATTACCCCTTAGACATCGAGCCTTATGTGTCATTTGTGAAATGTGAAAAGTCGTGTACGCGAGGTGAAGAGTACGTACTCGGGCTTATATGTGCAAAATTGATTGGGTTAAAGTCTTAGGCATATTGTGTAGTAAATTGGATAATTGTTTGTATTTATTAAATCATCCATTTGCCATACCTCAATTTGTGTTTGTTGAATTTATTTTATATGACAATTTGATGTGGTTATTTGTCACGACCCCAAATTCCCTCCGTAGGATGTCGTGATGACACCTAGTCTCTAATACTAGGTAAGCCCATCAATGCGGAATAATAATAAATATCTAAAATAAATAAACTATAATTCAAACAATTTCAACTCCCAAAACCCGGTAGAAATAAGTCACAAGCTTCTAAGAATTTATTCTCTATGTCTCTATACATCAGAGTCTAAAGCAAATAAGGAAGACAACATAGTAAGATAGAAGGGGACTCCGGAGTCTGCGGACGCTGGCAGATATACCTCGAAATCTCTTCATATAGCTAGTTTACTGATGCGTGGTCTGATAAGATATACCTGGATCTACATAAAAAGATGTGCAGAAGCGTAGTATGAGCACACCACAGCGGTACCCAGTAAGTGCCAAGCCTAACCTCGGTAGAGTAGTAACGAGGTCAGGTCAGGCCCTACTGGAGAATAAATAATGGCATGGTAAAATGTTTAAATAATATTATAAGATAAAATGACAATGGAAATGAATCAAGTAGTATGTCACATTTAGTTACATCAAATAATGGCAAATAAATACCTCGTGGAAACAAAACAGAATTCTTTTCAACTTTAAGAAAATCACAACAATAATCAAAGGCAACTGCGGCAATAAATCAATATCAACAAGGGAACTCCCGAGGTACTGCTTCGTAGTCCCAAATCATAAACAAATTCACAATATCTTATTTCCTTATCTCACCGTGGGAGCCTTCACAATTTATTTGAAAGAAATTTTTTTTTCCGAAATCACATCCCGTGTTTTAGCCATCCTTATTACACCTCATGACTTCTAGTAGTTCCCCCAACTAGCCACGCGTTTCAAGCCACCCTTATCTCACCGCATGCATTTTAATACCCAGACCTTATACCACCGCATGTATATCAATGTCACAATATATCACAATTTGCACCTCAAGTGCTCAAATAATTTAACTTGCCAAAATAATTCAACAACAATATTTTTCCACAATAAAGAGCTCACGGCTCATGCCATAATAAATCATCAATAATATTTTTCCACAATAAAGAGATCACGTCTCATGTCAAAATAATTCAATAATAATATTTTTCCACAATAAAGAGCTCACTGCTCCACACAATGAGTACGCAAATCTTACAAAAATATTCAGGAGTAAATAATTCAGGAAAATAATATTTTAAAATCTTTAATACGTTGCTTCAAAATCAAGTTTATAAATATCAAATACATCATATTAATAATATTTAATTTAAAGAAAATCAACCTTCAAATAATGCACAGAATAAAAGAAACCAAGTTCCAACTAAACAGATAAAACAATTAGTAGGAAAAGGTCAAACAAATTTGAAGTATATATCTCAGATCAATGATGAAGAATATAACAAAATAAAATAATTTAATTAATGAGCAATAGTGATCTACACAATTTATAATATAATATTTCATATTTAGCCCATGTACACACTCGTCACCTCGTGTACACGACTTTTCACATATTACAATTATCAATCCTAGGGGAATTACCCCCACACAAGGTTAGACAAGTCACTTACCTCGACTTGCTCCAATTTAACCAAGTATTATGCTTTTTCCTCAATTTTTCCGACTCTGATCGACTCGTATCCAGTCATAATTAATTCAATACAGTCAACAAAAATTATAGTAATCAATTTCATAAGAAAATATTATATTTTCAATATAATCCGAAATTAGCTAAAAAATTTCCCATGGGGCCCACACCTCAGAATCCGGCGAAACTTACAAAATCCGATAACCCATTCAATTACGAGTCCACCCATATAAATTTTATTAAATTCCGATAACAACACGACCTCCAAATCTTAAATTTTCATTTTGGAAGATTTTTCAATAATCTTGATTTTTCTTCCATAAATTTACGGATTCATGATGTAAATGAGTATGGAATCATGAAATATAAACAATATAGGATAAGGAACACTTACCCCAATGTTTTCCAGTGAAAATCGCCCAAGAACCCTGCTCCAAAAACCCAAAACGAAATGAAGGAATTGACCTTTTTTGTCCTTAAGTTTGTGCCCATCCATCACTAAAAGTCCATTTTCCGTCACTAAAAGTTCATTTTCCGTCACTAAAAGTCCACCAGAAACCGCTCTACCAGCCTTCCTTCAATCGATCATAACGTTATGTACAAATGTCCAAATGATGAATGGTGTAACGTTCTGGAAACTAGAATCAAACGACTACAACTTTCATGTTTTGAAAATTTTCCGAATCCTTATGAATTGTGAGATATAAGCTTCCAAATTTGGCTCCACGCACCAAAATTTTCTGCAACAGAAATTTCCAGCACTCTTTGTCCGAAATCCATTCTGTTTATCTTCCGAAATCCACCCGAGACCCTCAGGACCTTCGCCAGTTATTCCAACATGTCCCAAAATACCATACGAACTTAGTCGAGGCTTCAAACCACATCAAACAACATCAAAACGACGAATCGCACCTCAAATCAAAATCTATTAACTTTGAACTTTCAAATTCTATATCTTGTGCCGAAACACATCAAATCAATTCAAAATGACGTCAAATTTTGCACACAAGTCATAAATGACATAACATACCTATTCCAATTTCCAAAATCGGATTCCGACCTCGATCTCAAAAAGTCAACCCCTCGATCAAACTTCTCAAAAAATCAACTTTTGGCATTTCAAGCCTAATTCCACTACGAATTTCCAAATAAAATTCCGAACATGCTCCTAAGTCCAAAATCACAATACAGAGCTGTTGGAATCATCAAAATTTTATTCCGGGGTCATTTGCACATAATTTGACATCAGGTCACTATTTGAACTTAAACTTTTAATTTTTCATCAAAATTCCATATCTCGGGCTAGGGACATCGGAATTTGATTCCAGGCATATGCCTAAGTCCCAAATCATGATACGAGCCTACCGAAACTGTCAAAACACTGATCCGAGTCCGTTTGCTCAAAATGTTGACCAAAGTCAACTCAGTTGAGTTTTAAAGCTCTAATTCACATTTAATCCATTTTTCACCTGAAAACTTTCTGGAAAATTTTACGGACTGCGCACTCAAGTTGAGGAATGATAAATAGTTCTTTTCGAGGTCTTAGAACATAAAATTAATTATTAAATTTAAATATGTCATTTTGGGTCATCACATTCTCCACCTCTAAAATAAACGTTTGTCCTCAAACTAAGTTAGAAAAAGTACCTGAGCTGGTGAATAAATGTGGATAACAGCTGTGCATGTCATGCTCGGTTTCCCAAGTCGCCTCCTCGAGCGGATGACCCCTCCACTGAACCTTCACGGAAGCAATGTTCTTTGACCTCAGCTTTCGAACATGCCTATCCAAAATAGCCACTGGTTCCTCAACATAAGATAGATCCTTGTCCAACTGAACCGAATTGAAGTCTAACACATGAGATGGATCGCCGTGATATTTTCGAAGCATGGAAACATGGAATACCGGATGAACCACAGAGAGACTAGGTGGTAGTGCAAGTTTGTAAGCCACCTCTCCAACTCTCTCAAGAATCTCAAAAGGCCCAATATATCCAGGGCTCAACTTCCCCTTCTTCCTGAACCTCATCACACCCTTGATAGGCGAAACCCGAAGCAATACCCACTCACCAACCATGAATGCAACATCACGAACCTTCCGATTCACATAACTCTTCTGTCTATATTGGGCTGTACGAAGTCAATCCTGAATCAACTTAACCTTTTTTAAGGCATCTTGACCCAAGTTTGTACCCAATAGCCTAGCCTCGCCCGGTTTGAACCAACCCACTGGGGACCGGCACCGCCTACCATACAAGGCCTCATACGCAGCCATCTGAATGCTTGACTGGAAATTGTTGTTGTATGCAAACTCCACAAGTGGTAAGAACTGATCCCAAGAACCCCCAAAATCTATCACACACGCATGAAGCATATCCTTCAATATCTGAATAGTGAGTTCGGACTGCCCGTCCGTCTGAGGGTGAAATTTTGTACTCAACTCCACACGAGTACACAACTCTCGATGTACAACCCTCCAAACCCGTGAGGTAAACTGTGTACCCCGATCAGAAATGATATATACCGGTACACCGTGAAGTCTGACAATCTCGCGAATATATATCTGAGCCAGCTGCTCTGAGAGAAAGTAGTAATTACAGTAATGAAATGAGCTGACTTGGTCAATCTATCCACAATCACCCAAACTGCATCAAACTTCCTCCGAGTCCGTGGGAGCACATAAATGAAATCCATGGCGATCCGCTCCCATTTCCATTCTGGAATTTCCACTTTCTGAAGCAATTCACCCGGTCGTTGATGCTCATATTTCACTTGTTGACAATTTAGGCACCGAGCTACATATTCCACTATGTCTTTCTTCATCTGCCTCTACCAATAGTGTTGTCTCATGTCTTGATACGACTTTGCAGCACCAGGATGAATGGAGTACCGCGAACTGTGAGCCTCCTGGAAATCAAGTCGCGCAAACCATCTATATTTGGCACACATAGCATGCCCTGCATTTGTAATACACCTTCATCTCCAATAGTGACATCCTTGGCATCACCGTGCAGAACTATGTCCTTAAGGACAAGCAGATGGGGGTCATCATACTGCCATTCCCTGATACGGCTATAAAGAGAAGACTGAGAAACCACACAAGCCAAAACTCGACTCAGCTCGGAAACATCCAATCTGACAAACTGGTTGGCCAAGGCCTGAACATCCAAGGCGAAAGGCCTCTCTGCTACCGGTAAATATGCTAAGCTACCCAAACTCTCCGCCTTACGACTCAAGGCATCGACCACTATATTGGCCTTCCCAAGATGATAGAGAATGGTGATATCATAATCCTTAAACAACTCCAACCATCTCTGCTGCCGCAAATTAAGATCCTTCTATTTAAATAAATGTTGTAGACTTCGGTGATCGGTGTAGACCTCGCAATGGACACCGTACAAATAATGCCGCCAAATCTTTAAGGCATGAATAATAGCTGCTAACTCAAGGTTGTGTATAGGATAATTCTTCTCATGCACCTTTAATTGTATGGACGTGTAGGCAATCACCCTACCGTCTTGCATCAACACTGCGTCGAGGTCAATACGCGACGCATCATAAGACACAATATAAGACCCTGAACCTTTAGGTAATACCAACATTGGGGATGTACTCAAAGCTGTCTTGAGCTTTTGGAAGCTCTTCTCACATTCCTCGGCCCATATGAACGGAGCACCCTTCTGGGTCAATCTGGTCTTAATAGTTGTTCATAATCAATTACAAAATCGTCAATTAACTTCATGTTAACAAAAATCTCGTTTTAAACCTTCACAATACTGATAACGAGATATGAGGCATGAAAACCTCATAATAATTTTCCAGAATTAATGAATCATATTTAACGTCACCTAGGCGGGAACCTACATCATAGGTTAAAACTCAATAATTACAACACAAAATTGGCAAGTATGCACGAGAATTTCATATAGAATCTTCAAATAAGCATAACAGGCATGACTCCCTATTAGTACTATAGTACAAATTAAAATTTACAAGGGAGAACTTAAACACATGAATTTTCCTTACAAGGATCCCGTCCTTATATAACTTCCACCACAGCTCGTAGCTCGGTTTAAACATATCAATTTATATATAAATGTGAGGATCTCGTCCTCAGTTCTGAATCACAAGTAATATGCACATCGTGCCAATTGACACTTTTCATTTTCTCCTTCTAAATAATTTCCGTTAAAAACGAAAATCACAACACATAATGAACCCCACACCGGTAGGGCATATAATTCACAATTTGTAATTAATTATCCGTAAATTACATCAAAAATTACCGAAATGAGTAACAAAAAGCCACATTTAGCCTCATAAGTCTTATTAGTGACCAGCATGGAATGATAGGCGTAGTTATCTCCATGAAATCTCCCAACAGGAGTAAACACTAAAGTAGATTATAGAATTATGAAACTCACTCATAAGTGGAGCACAATAGGAGGACTCGTCTCGATACTCAGAACCGAATCAAGTTAAGGAAATTATTCCTTTATATTATATCATGGTCGTACCTGTAACGACACCAACTGATGTAGCGACCTCCGCCATAACATAAAACAAATATATCAACGGCTGGGTCTCCACCACTAGGACGCCTTCTACCCGTCTGTCCTCCACCCCTAACTGGTCGTGTGAGTGGTGTAGTAACTGCAATGGGGCACGTAGCCTAAGTGCTTTGATGAAATAAGTCTCTACCATGTTTGGGACAATTTTCTCATGATGTGCCTAATATCATTGTATTCATAACAACCCCTTTGTGGGTTAGGCTGCTCATATTGATTCTGTGTCAGATAACTGGAATAACCATTGTAGGAACTCATGCCGGTGGTGCAATAAAAGAACCTATTGGAGCACCCTGAGTAATTCGATGTGCGGACTGGGCTGGCCGACTGCCCGAGCCCCCGCCATAATGATTTATACTTGAAGAGAAGAATCCATTGAATCCCCTAGAAACTCGAGACGTCTTGGTCTCCTTAGTTTCCTTTTTCTTCACGCCAAACACATTCTAATATCTTGGTAATTTGTACAACTAGCAGAAATGAAGTATCCGCTTGTAGCTCTCAAGTCGTACAAAATTTTACGATCATAATTGAGTCCTTTAATGAGTCTCTGGGCTCGCCGTCTGGCTGTAGGAAGCAAAGTAGGAGTATGACGGGCTAACTTATTGAACTTGATGGCATATTCTGAAACCGTCAATGGTGACATGATGCAACCGTTCAACCCCTATGCGCCACGCATTACGGAGAGTCCGGGAAACAAACTCTTTCAAAAGAGTTTCTGAGAACTGAGCCAAATGGGCGGTGTTGCATTGGCCGGTCTGCCCTCTTCATGGGATTACCAAAAACCCTGGTGGAGAATTATCTCTCCCAAGGCAATTTTCTTCTTTTGTTATGCTGACTCAACACTGTTGAGTTGACCAATTTCTTAACATACTCTTCGATTCTTCTTTGGGGTAACCTTTACCCTTATTTATACACAACGATCACAAAAGTAGAGCTCTATACAGACAAATCTTGTCACGAACCACAGTCCAGACTCCCGTCAGCAAGTGTACTTCCTCCGAAGCAGCCCAAAATCGACAACAGTGACGTCCACGCTGAGTAGACCTTCTACAAATTTAGAGTTGTTTCTATAACTCCTTTGGTATTGAAGTATAGGATTATTAAGGAGGTGGACATACCGCACGTCCCAACCTTATACTCTACAAAATCTCAGGTCTTAAACATGTGTAAATTTTAGGAAACCTTTCAGTACCACATATATACATTTCAGGCCAAAATTGATATAATACATGACCCCGCAATCCACCCATTGGTAGTGGAATCCCCCTACTCGGCGTGAAGTCATAGGTCACAACGTCCGATGATCCACAATAATAACCTTCACAGCTTGTATAAATCAACCAGACGCCAACGTCCGTTGCACCCCCACATGACTCACTAGGTGATCTCTCAATACCCCTACATCTTCAGTCGGAACCACACGTTAAGGCAATGTTTGAGCATCTCTGGCTCCCTCAAAGTCTATTTACGGCATCACGAACCGTCGACGCACAACTGATACCGAGTGCGCAATAAAATACACGAGTGGATACAAAGGAATATAAGATATATGTTTCAAGCTAAATCAATGTCGCACGATAAGAGTCAAAGAAGTTAATATTTCCTAACAGTTCCATACCCTCTCGAAGATAAGTACAGACGTCTCCGTACCGATCTGCAAGACTCTACTAAACTTGCTTGTGACTCATAACACCTATGAACCTAGTGCTCTGATACCAACTGTCACGACCCCAAATTCCCTCTGTAGGATGTCGTGATGACACCTAGTCTCTAATACTAGGTAAGCCCATCAATGCGAAATAATAATAAATATCTAAAATAAATAAACTACAATTCAAACAATTTCAACTCCCAAAACCCGGTAGAAATAAGTCACAAGCTTCTAAGAATTTATTCTCTATGTCTCTATACATCAGAGTCTAAAGCAAATAAGGAAGACAACATAGTAAGATAGAATGGGACTCCGGAGTCTGCGGACGCTAGCAGATATACCTCGAAGTCTCCTCATACAGCTAGTTTACTGATGCGTGGTCTGATAAGATATACCTGGATGTACATAAAAAGATGTGCAGAAGCGTAGTATGAGTACACCACAGCGGTACCCAATAAGTGCCAAGCCTAACCTCGGTAGAGTAGTGACGAGGTCAGGTCAGGCCCTACTGGAGAATAAATAATGGCATGGTAAAATGTTTAGACAATATTATAAGATAAAATGACAATGGAAATGAATCAAGTAGTATGTCACATTTAATTACATCAAATAATGTCAAATAAATACCTCGTGGAAACAAAACAGAATTTTTTTCAACTTTAAGAAAATCACAATAATAATCAAAGGCAACTGCGGCCATAAATCAATATCAACAAGGGCACTCTCGAGGTACCGCTTCGTAGTCCCAAATCATAAACAAATTCACAATATCTCATTTTCTTATCTCACCGCGGGAGCCTTCACAATTTATTTGAAAGAAAATATTTTTCCCGAAACAGCATCCCGTGTTTTAGCCATACTTATCACACCGCATGACTTCTAGTAGTTCCCCCTACTAGCCACGCGTATCAAGCCACCCTTATCTCACCGCATGTGTTTCAATACCCAGACCTTATACCACCGCATGCGTATCAATATCACAATATATCACAATTTGTACCTCAAGTGCTCAAATAATTTAACTTGCCAAAATAATTAAACAACAATATTTTTCCACAATAAAGAGCTCACGGCTCATGCCAAAATAAATCATCAATAATCTTCCGCTCATGTCAAAATAATTCAACAATAATATTTTTCCACAATAAAGAGCTTACGGCTCCATCACAATGAGTACGAAAATCTTACAAAAATATTCAGGAGTAAATAATTCAGGAAAATAATATTTTAAAATCTTTAATACGTTGCTTCAATATCAAGTTTAAAAATATCAAATACATCATATTAATAATATTTAATTTAAATAAAATCAACCTTCAAATAATGCACAGAATAAAAGAAACCAAGTTCCAACTAAACAGATAAAACAATTAGCAGAAAAAGGTCAAGCAAATTTGAAAATATAAACATTAAATCAATAATGAAGAATATAACAAAATGAAATAATTTAATTAATGCGCAACAGTGATCTACACAATTTAAAATATAATATTTCACATTTATCCCATGTACACACTCGTCACCTCGTGTACACGACTTTCCACACATTACAATTATCAATCCTAGGGGAATTTCTCCCACACAAGGTTAGACAAGTCACTTACCTCGACTTGCTCCAATTTAACCAAGTATTATGCTTTTTCATCGATTTTTCCGACTCTGATCGACTCGTATCTAGTCATAATTAATTCGATACAGTCAACAAAAAATATGGTAATCAACTTCATAAGAAAATATTATATTTTTCAATAAAATCTGAAATTAGCTCAAAAATTTCCCGTGGGGACCACACCTCGAAATCCGATGAAACTTACAAAATCCGACAACCCATTCAATTACGAGTCCACCCATACCAATTTTATTAAATTTCAATAACAACTCGACCTCCAAATCTTAAATTTTTATTTTTGGAAGATTTTGCAATAATCTTGATTTTTCTTCTATAAATTCTCGGATTAAACAATATAGGATAAGGAACACTTACCCCAATGAAAATCGCCTAAAAATCGCCCAAGAACCCTGCTCCAAAAATCCAAAACGAAAAGTTCATTTTTCATCACTAAAAGTTCATTTTCCGTCACTAAAAATTTATTTTCCGTCACTAAAAGTTCACCAGAAACTGCTCTACCAACCTTCCTTCAATCGATCATAACGTTATGTACAAATGTCCAAATGATGAATGGGGTAACGTTATGGAAACTAGAATCAAACGACTACAACTTTCATGTTTTGAAAATTTTCCGAATCCCTATGAATTGTGAGATATAAGCTTCCAAAGTTGGCTCCACGCACCAAAAATTTCTGCAATAGAAATTTCCAGCACTCTTTGTCCGAAATCCATTCCGTTTACCTTCTGAAATCCACCCGAGACCCTCAGGACTTTAGCCAGTTATTCCAACATGTCCCAAAATACCTTACAAACTTAGTCGAGGCTTCAAACCACATCAAAAAATATCAAAACGATGAATCGCACCTCAAATCAAAATCTATTAACTTTGAACTTTTAAATTGTATATCTTGTGCCGAAATGCATCAAATCAATTCAGAATGACTTCAAATTTTGCACACAAGTCATAAATGACATAACATACCTATTAGAATTTCCAAAATCGGATTCCGACCTCGATCTCCAAAAGTCAACCCCCCCCGGTCAAACTTCCCAAAAAATCAACTTTTGGCATTTCAAGCCCAATTCCACAACGAATTTCCAAATTAAATTTCGATCACGCTCCTAGGTCTAAAATCACAATATCGATCTGTTGGAATCATCAAAATTTTATTTCGGGGTCGTTTGCACATAATTTGACATCCGGTCACTATTTGAACTTAAAATTTTAATTTTTTATCAAAATTCCATATCTCGGGCTAGGGACCTCAAAATTTGATTCCGGGCATACGCCTAAGTCTCAAATAACTATATGGACCTATTAGAACTGTCAAAATACTGATTCGAGTCCTTTTGCTCAAAAGGTTGACCAAAGTCAACTCATTCGAGTTTTAAAGCTCTAATTCACATTTAATATATTTTTCACATGAATACTTTCTGAAAATTTTACGGACTGCGCACTCAAGTCGAGGAATGATAAATAGTGCTTTTCGAGGTCTTAGAATATTAAATTAATTATTAAATTTAAAGATGACATTTTGGGTCATCACATTATTGCTTGTATATTTATGTGAATTCCGTGAGTTTGGTGATTTGATATTTCCTGGAAATAATTATATTATGGATTTTCCATCTGTAAATAATTAATAAAATAAGTTTAAACCGAGGCGTTATATAATTATCAAGAATTTGGATTAATGAAGGTGTTTCCCTATAGTGAGTATTTTCCATCTCTGTGGTTGTTTTGAGATTTTAAACACATTGTGTGGAGCCTTGGGCTATTTGTTGTAAAATTAATTAATTTTGTTATATCTTGGGAAATGGTTGTGGCCATTGGGTAAATTGTGATATGAATTGATTTTGTTATGTTGTCGTGATAATATTCCGTGTAAATTATTGTATTATTTGAGTTATTATTTTGAGGATATAAGGGTGACATTTCACTGTTGATATTATGTGGGTTTAAGGGTGGTATTTCACTGTTGTTATGTGTGTTGGAAAATTGCCAGGGCGGGGCGATAAAGGTGGCTATAGGAGAGATAAGGGTGGCTATAAGAGCGATAAGGGTGGTTTTTGATATTGTCAGGGAGGAGGGATAAATGAGGCTATTAAAGGAGTGATAAGGGTGGCTATAGGAAAGATAAAGGTCGCTATTGATATTGTCAGGGCGAAGGGATAAGGGAGGCTATTACAGGAGTGATAAGGGTGGTTATAGGAGAGATAATGATAGCTATTGTCACGGATGATATGTGATGATGTAGGGTTATTGCGCTGGTAATTTTCATGTGATCTTGATTTTCCTTGTGTTTATTTTTAAACCTTGTGCAATTTGCCTTGTTGTTGGTAAATTGATAATAGTTTGATATATGTTAAAATTGGGAGCCGGTGGTTATTGCCAAGCGAATTATGAAATGAAATGTGGGCACGAGGTGTCGTGAGTAAATAATGATGATATTTGGAGGTGAATTGTCCGTGCAGTTGTGATATAAAATGTGGGCACGCGGTGTCGTGGTTAAATGATGATGATATTTGGCACGTGAGTTGTCCGTTTGGTTGTAATAGAGAAATTGCCACGAAGTGCCGTGAAAATATCAAAGTGGGCAGAGACCCGTATTTTATGATTTTGAAATGTTGTATCACAGGGTGACTTTTATTCGAAAGAAATTTATTTGAAAGAATTTTATTTGAAAAATATTTATTTGAAGGAATTATATTTGAAAGAGATTTATTTTAAAGTATTATATCCTGAAGATTTCTATTTGAAAAACATATAGGCAAAAGATTTATATTGGAAGGATTTGATTAATTGGTTGTACTTGTATTCATTATTTGTTGCGCAATATTTATGGTGTTCTTGTCGCCATACTGTGTATATCACTGGTTGATTATTGTTTCCATCATTGTTATTTGTTTCCTATTATTTTTGTATATTATATTGCACAGGTTATTAAACTAGTGAGTGTCTCGAATGTACCTCGTCACTACTCCACTGAGGTTAGTTTTATACTTACTAGGTATCGACCATGGTGTACTCATACTACACTTCTGCACATTTTTTTGTAGAGCCAGGTATTGTTGCTATCGGACTCGGATAGAGTTGAAGTGTGATCGCAAGGATTCAAGGTAGAGCTGCTTGGTCGTCGCAATCCCTTGAAGTCTTTCCATTTTATTGTACTGTTAATTATTAATCAAACAGTATAGAGTATTCGATCCTTGAGATCATTCCATGTATTAAGTTAGAGTTCGTGACTCAGTATTACCAGTCTTGTGAGTTTGTTTGAATATTTTCTCGCTGTTGGTTTATATTTAAAAAAAATGGCTTGAATTGTTATTATAATCGACTTACCTAGTCTTAGAGACTAAGTTCCATCACGACGCCTGTAGAGGGATTTTGGGTCGTGACACAATACAAAATAAAAAAATCTTTTCTCAAACAATTGCTCCCTTGCCATAAGAGAATACACAGTTGAGTTGCTCAACATTAACCCTACCGCACAGTTTGAAAAATACTTGGGATTCCCTATCCTCAACAACAAACCAAAGCAAGGCGATTTCCAATTTGTTATTGATAATATGCGTCACAAGCTGTCAAATTGGAAATCAAACTTCCAAAGTCTTGCAAGACGTACAATTCTAGCAAAATATTCCCCCAACGCTATAACAAATCACATCATGCAATACATGTCCCTCTCCCTAAAAAGAGAATCCACTACGTTGCTTGGGATGTCGTAACTCTCCCTAAAAACCTGGGGGTCTTGGAATTCATAAAGCAATACATAAAAATAAAGATGCACTAGCAGGGTTAGCATGGAGATTATTCACCAATTGTTCTGCATATTTTTGCTAATACCCTAATCAAAAAATACAGTAGGCGAGCTAATGCGAAGACCAACTCTTTCATTTGGCAAAATGTGTTGAAAGGATTGGAAATTGTTACAATAGGCATCACATGGGATGTTGGCAACAGAAAATTCATTCATTTCTATTATGGTAATTGGATACCCAACACTCCTAGTATCCGTTCGATCATTCAAGGGCCATTTTGTATCAACGACAGTATTCTAACAGTCTCCCAGTTGTGGTACCACGACCAGTGGAACTGGTCACAAATCTCCTTCAAGCTACTAGAAAACATTAGAGTAAAGATTTCCTCCATTTCCCTTTCCAACAACCCAATGCCCATGGACACCCTTATTTGGTCTCTAAACCCAAATGGCACCTTCTCCACACACTTTGTTTATACCTTACTTTACCAACACCAACAAACACATATTGACTATGAATGAATTTGGAAACTAAGTACCTTAAATAAAATAAAATTCTTCCTTTGGCAATGCTATTGTAACACGCTTCCAACAAAGTCATATCTTCATCAAATTGGAGTCACCAATGACTACCTGTGACCAATATTTAAGAATGAAGAAGAAACTATCACACATATCTTCCTACATTGTATAGCTTCCCATACATTCCGGAGTAGCCTGGGAATTGATACTCAAACCCTCCCAAATGGCAAGCACTGGATGCTTTTGCTTAACGATCTCCATATACATACCAACTACAACTATATAACTTGGGAAGATGTATTTCCTTTTGTACTATTGCAACTTTGGCTAAATAGAAACAACAACTGCTTTCACACCCCCTTCAAACCTCTAAACTACCAATTGGTCAAAATACTTACAATTGAATTCAAACTACTCGTAGAAAAAAATATGAGCCCCACGCTCAAAAAAACCATCCTCATCAAGTGGCAATCACCACCACCTCAGACATACAAATTAAATACAGATGGAACGTTTTTGGATAGATATCATGCAGGGGGCATTGGAGGAATTATTAGAAACACACAAGGTAACTTGGTAGTAGGCTTCACTAAAGCAGTCTGAGCCTACGCCCCTATACATGCAGAGTTACTAGCACTCCAAGCAGGGTTAAAACTCACAGATGATAGAAGATTAACTCCCCTAGAAATAGAAACTTATTCCACAGAGATAATCCGGTTACTTGAGCATAATAGCTACCCAGCATATAGTAACGTTGTCCTTGAATGCAGGTGCTTATTGAAGAGATTGGGGAATCCAAGGTGACACACGTTTTGAGTAAATTAGACTCCAAACAACCACCTCTTGCTGGCACAAATATTTTGTTCACCCCCAGATCTTGTCAAGACAACCATCTAAGAGGACAAAGATGGACTAGCTACTACTAGACTTATATCAAATTCCATATGTAACAAACTGGCAATGTTTGGAAACGTAAGTGTTACTAATAGTACTAGTGATGTAATGCCACCTTAGTAGTTTATTAATAAAATATCCGTTTCTCCAAAAAGAAAAACAGAAAGTATTCTCTAACAAAAACAAAAACAATAATTAGAATGATAAAGAGGAAATTTATTTGAGATCATCACATTTAGTGTGGATAATACCCAAATCAATTTCTAGTCAGTTCATGATTTAAATAATAGTACTTAATATTTGTTTTCTTTAATAACGAAGTTCTTGCATTTATGCCTTTTGCGCATGTTTTATTGTGCGTTACTTCTCAAATGATAAAGCATTTTCTCCTTAATCCTAACTACCATCGTCTCATGCGTTAATTAATTTGCTTCTAATGTGATTCCTCTTATAAATATTTTCTCCTTAATCCTAACTCATTCGTTTTGCTTCACCTATATATAGGACTTTGTTATTTGTCACCAAAACACAAACCATCTGAAAGAGGAAATATTTTGATCTTACAGCCTCAAAATACTTTTTTCAGCATGAAAATGGGGTAAACTTATATTCTATTTCATTGAAATTTTGTAAAATAGTATAAATTCTCATTGCTGAGATATGCGTCAAATAAATAGGAATAAAAAAATTACTGGATTAAATTCTGGCAACGCATAAAAATGTTTTCTTATTCTTTACTTAATTTCCCTTTTTAGACTATTGAACGCAAAATTTCTTAAAACTCAAAAAATACCTCCTTGTATCTTATAAAAAAAATGAGTTAAGTTATATGTAATGACAATATGAAATACTCTTTTTACATAAACATTGAAGTTCAACTTATTATAAATTAGTTACAATTTTGTCTAGTTATCAAATATTGTTTACCATAGAAAGTTACATGTAATTATCATATAAGTAAATTGACTGTGCAAATATTTTTGCAGCTCCAGCTTAGCGATGGTCACATTAGCTTTTCTTCTGTTTACTACTTCAGTTGTTTCAACTCGGGACCTCAACCCTACTCGTCACCTCGGTGAGTTCATCAACATGTTCCTCTGTTTTATTTTATGTAGTACTCTTCTTTTTTCGTCTTTTCAAAAGAATGACATCTTTTAATATTTGAAAACTATTTAATTTTAAACTTTTTATTAAACCAATAATCAGTGGCGGGATATCCAATAGGAAAAATGACACCGTATAGCTGCTCTGAAAAATAATAGCTGAAAAAATATATATATTTTTTATAAATATGTAATTCTATATGTTATAAAAATACTTAAATGTTATAAAGTTCTGCGGCTATGGATATAAACAATTTCGGTCGCGGGCTAAAAGTAATTTTTGCCTTATCTAATATCTAAGATTCAAAATTGTTCCGTTTGACTTTTAAATTTCTTAATACTAAAGTCATTTGAAACTTTTAGTTAATTTTCATAAAAATGTATCAATATATGCTTCCAGAGGCGGCCGAAGGGTAAGGCTAGACCCCAAAATTAGAACACCCCAAAAATATTAGGAGTTTACTATATTATTAATTATTATGTATAACATACAATTTGTTTTATATAAAAATTATTAATAAGAGATTTTAAGTATAAGCAATTTATTTATTTATTTTGTTGATGTTGTACAAGACGGGTTAGCAAATAACAATAAATTTTCTCTTAGTAGTTAGCATATTTATCTTCCTCTTCAATTTTAATTTTTCCTCCTCTAAGTTCATTTATTTCTTTTCATATTTTTGATTTATTTTCTGACTTTAACTCATTGTCTCTGACTTAGCTACTTTATATTTAGTCATATTTTCATTGATATTTAGATCAAAAGGCAAATTCAATTGTGTCTTATTATTATATGGATTTTACGATATAAATTTAAGAGGCCTCTTATTATAGCTTGGCTTTAGTTTAGTGGGGTTTCTAAGGCTTCATTTCTTGTTCCAAATTGATTTTCCATTTCCATTATTTTCAAATGCTTATCGTTCAAGTATATTTACACAGTGTATTTTTACCAAAAAGAAAAAAATATTTTCTCCATTTATATTTATGTGAATTACATTTTTCATTTGTTTTAGAAACAATACCTTTCACCACTCATTTTACCCTTAATGAATTCTCTTATAGAAATAACTTGGCATGTTTAATTAATACCACTAGATTCAAAGGCTAATTTGGTAAGTATGTTATAGATCATACACACATTTAGTTGAAGGTCGTGTGATTTAAAAGTCCATTTTCATTCTTGAACTCGTACATGGTAAAAACAAGACATAAAATAAAATAGGGCGAGCACTACTTATACATGTATTTTCTTCATTTTTTTGCGAAACAGTATCAGATGACACCTTCTACAGCAAGGCATCTAATTTTTTAGCTAATTTATTCTTGTAAATTGTTTGTAGCACCTCAAGCAATGTTTAGTCCAGTATAAGAAATGAAGCCTCTACCAAGTAGAGCAGTGCCAATTTTACCAAAGGAGCCACCTATCACGACCCCAAATTCGCTTCGTAGGATGTCGTGATGGCACCTAGTCTCTAATACTAGGTAAACCTATTAATGCGGAATAATAATAAATATCTAAAATAAATAAACTACAATTCAAATAATTTCAACTCCTAAAAACCGGTAGAAATAAGTCACTAGCTTCTAAGAATTTTTTCACTATGTCTCTATACATCAGAGTCTAAAGCAAATAAGGAAGACAACATAGTAAGATAGAAGGGGACTCCGGAGTCTGCGGACGCTGGCAGATATATCTCGAAGTCTCATTGTACAGCTAGTTTACTGATGTCTGGTCTGATAAGATGTACTTGGATCTGCATAAAAAGATGTGCGGAAGCGTAGTATGAGTACACCACAGCGGTACCCAATAAGTGCCAAGCCTAACCTCGGTAGAGTAGTGGCGAGGTGTGGTCAGGCCCTACTGGAGAATAAATAATGGCATGGTAAAATAATTAAACAATATTATAAGATAAAATGACAATGGAAATGAATCAAGTAGTATGTCACATTTAGTTACATCAAATAATGGCAAACAAATACCTCGTGGAAACAAAACAGAATTATTTTCAATTTTAAGAAAATCACAACATAAATAAAAGGCAACTGTGGTCATAAATCAATATCAACAAGGGCACTCCCGACGTACCGCCACATAGACCCAAATCATAAACAAATTTACAATATCTCATTTTCTTATCTCACCGCGGGAGCCTTCACAATTTATTTTAAAGAAAATATTTTTTCCTAAATAGCATCTCGCGTTTTAACCATCCTTATCACACCGCATGACTTCTAGTAGTTCTCCCTACTAGCCACGCGTATCAAGCCACCTTTATCTCACCGCATGCGTTTCAATACCCTGACCTTATACCACCGCATGCGTATCAATATCACAATATATCATAATTTGCACCTCAAGTGCTCAAATAATATAACTTGCCAAAATAATTCAACAATAATATTTTTCCACAATAAAGAGCTCACGGCTCATGCCAAAATAAATCATCAATAATAGTTTTCCATAATAAAGAGCTCACGGCTCATGTCAAAATAATTCAATAAAAATATTTTTCCACAATAAAGAGCTCACGACTCATGTCTAAATAATTCAACAATAATATTCTTCCACAATAAAGAGCTCAATGCTCCATCACAATGAGTACAAAAATATTCAGGAGTAAATAATTTAGGAAAATAATATTTCAAAATCTTTAATACGTTGCTTCAATATCAAGTTTAAAAATGTCAAATACTTCATATTAATAATATTTAATTTAAATAAAATCAACCTTCAAATAATGCACGGAATAAAATAAACCAAGTTTCAACTAAACAGGTAAAACAATTAGTAGGAAAAGGTCAAACAAATTTGAAGTATATATCTCAGATCAATGATGAAGAATATAACAAGATAAAATAATTTAATAAATGCGCAACAGTGATCTACATAATTTTAAAAAATATAATCTTTCACATTTAGCCCGTGTACACACTCATCACCTCGTGCACACAACTTTCAACACATTTCAATAATCACATCAATACCAATCCTAGGGAAAATTTCCCCCACACAAAGTTAGACAAGTCATTTACCTCGACTTGCTCCAATTTAACCAAGTATTATGCTTTTTCCTCGATTTTCCAACTCCTATCGACTCGTATCTAGTCATAATTAATTCGATACAGTCAACAAAAATTATAAAAATCAATTTCAGAAGAAAATACTATATTTTTCAATAAAATCTGAAATTAGCTCAAAAATCGCCCGTGGGGCCCACATCTCGGAATCCGGCGAAATATAAAATCTGACAACCCATTCAATTACGAGTCCAACCATACCAGCTGCACTCAAATCCGACTCCGGATCGACACCGAAATCTCAAAACTTCGTTTCTATGAGATTTCTAAAATTTTCCCAAAAATATATCTCAAAATACTAATTAAATGGTGAAAAGAATGATATATTCATGTATATTTACCAAATCCGAGTTAGTATCACTTACCCCAATATTTTTCCTTGAAAATATATCAAAATCGCTTCTCCTTAAGCTCCAATTCGTCAAAAATGGAAAATGGGACGAAGTCCCCTGTTTTTATAACTTACAGATCTATCAGGGAGTCCGATTTTCCAGGCAGTCCAATTTGTCAAGGAGCTGATTTATCAAGGAGCTCCATTTGTCAGGGAGCTCGATTTGTCATGGAGCTCAATTTGTCAGGGAGCTAGATTTGTCAGGGAACTCGATTTGTCAGGGGGCTCGATTTTGTCAGGGAGTTTTGTCACGGTGCTCGATTTTGTCAGGGTGCTCGATTTTATCAGGGCGCTCGATTTGTCAGGGAGCTCGATTTATCAGGGAGCACGATTTATCAGGGAGCTTGATTTGTCAGGGGGCTAGATTTTGTCAGGGAGCTCGATTTTGTCAGGGGGCTCGATTTTGACAGTATTTCCAACAGAAACATTACAGCAGTTAAGACCCACTTTTGATCCGTTAACCATCTGAAACTCACCAGAGACCCTCGGGACCTCAACCCAGTACACCAACAAGTCCTAAAACATCATACGAACTTATTTGAAACCTCAAATCAATTCAAACAACGCTAAAATCATAAATCACACCCCAATTCAAGCTTAATGAAACTCAAGAATTTCCAACTTCTACATTCGATGTCGAAACCTATCAAATCAAGTCCGATTGACCTCAAATTTTGCACACAAGTCATAAATGACATAACGGAGCTGTGAAAATTTTCATAATTGGATTCCGACCCCGATATCAAAAAGTTTACTCCCCGAATAAACTTCCAAACTTAAATTCCTATTTTAGCCATTTCAAGCCTAATTTAACTACGGACTTCCAAATAAAATTCCGATCACGCTCCTAAGTCCATAATCACCATATGGAGCTGTTGGAATCATCAAAATTCTTTTCCGGGGTCGTTTGCACATAATTCGACATTTCATCACTATTTGAACTTAAACTTTTAATATTTCATCAAAATTCCATATCTCGGGCTAGGGACCTCGGAATTTGATTCCAGGCATACGCCTAAGTCCCAAATCACGATACAGACCTACTAGAACTGCCAAAATATTGATCCTAGTCCATTTGCTCAAAATATTAACCAAAGTCAACTCAATTGAGTTTTAAAGCTCTAATTCACATATTAATCCATTTTTCACATAAAAACTTTTCGAAGAATTTTACGGACTGTGCACGCAAGTCGAGAAATGATAAATAGTGCTTTTCGAGTCTTACAACACATAATTAATTATTAAATTTAAAGATGACATTTTGGGTCATCACACCACCACCATCACCACTATCATCTATGCAAAAGGATTTGGTGTTGCCCTTACCACCAAATATGGATGATATTCCAGTTCTAAATTCAACCCGAGGCAAAACAAAATAACCCTTCGATTCAATCGCCAACAATTTTGGGTGGCCGTCCTATTCCAGCACCTGGCTTCGCCTCAGGCCGTCGACCTTGGGCTCGATACCTAGACTCGATCTTGGGCTCGATCACATCCCAAAAATATGCAGCAGAAGAAAAAATTGCAGCACCTTTTTAAGTCAAATATTTTATCCGTTAACAATCTGAAACTCACCCGAGGCCCTTGGGACCTCAACCAATTATGCCAACAAGTCCTAAAACATCATACAAACTTATTTGAAACCTCAAATCACATAAAATGATGCTAAAACCACGAATTATGCTCCAATCCAAGCTTAATGAAACTTAAAATTTCCAACTTCTACATTCGATGACGAAACCTATCAAATCAACTCCGATTGACCTCAAAATTTGCACACAAGTCATAAATGCTATAACGGAGCTATGAAAGTTTTCGGCACCGGATTCTGACCCCGATATCAAAAAGTCAACTCCCTGGTCGAACTTCCAATCTTAAATTTTTATTTTAGCCATTTCAAGCCTAATTTAACTACGGACTTCCAAATAAAATTCCGAACACGCTCCTAAGTCCAATATCACCATACGGAGCTGTTTGAACCGTAAAAATTCAATTCCAGGGTCGTTTCTCAAAATGTTGACCGAAGTCAAACTTGGCCTTTTAAAGCCATCTTAAATAATCAAATGTTTCGATTTCAACCGAAACACTTCCAAATCACGAACCAACTATCCCCGTAAGTCATAAATCATTTAAAGCATATACCGAAAATTTTATTTAGGGAAACTGGGTTCTAAAAGTCAAAACCACCGGTTGGGTCGTTACATTTAGTGTGGATAATACCCAAATCAATTTCTAATCAGTTAATGATTTAAATAATGGTACTTAATATTTGTTTTCTTTAATAACGAATTTCTTTCATTTATGCCTTTTGCGCATGTTTTATTGTGCTTTACTTCTCAAATGACACAGTATTTTCTCCTTAATCCTAACTACCATCGTCTCATGCGTTAATTATTTGGCTTCTAATGTGATTCCTCTTATAATTATTATCTTTCGTTTTGCTTCATGTATAGATAGGACTTTGTTATTTGTCACCAAAACAAAAACCATATGAAAGAGGAAATATTTTGATCTTACAGCCTCAAAATACTTTTGTCAACATGAAATTGGGGTAAACTTCTATTCTATTTCATTGAAATTTTGTAAAATAGTATAAATTCTCGTTGCTGAGATATGCATCAAATAAATAGGAATAAAAAAAATAATGGATTAAATTCATGCTAGGCAACGCATAAAAAGGTTTTCTTATTCTTTACTTAATTTCCCCTTTTTAGACTATTGAACGCAAAATTTCTTAAAACTCAAAAAATACCTCTTTGTATCTTAAAAAAGAATGAGTTAAGTTATATGTAATGACAATATGAAATACCCTTTTTACATAACCATTGAAGTTCATCTTATTATAAATTAGTTACAATTTTGTCTAGTTATCAAATATTGTTTACCATAGAAAGTTACATGTAATTATCATATAAGTAAATTGACTGTGCAAATATTTTTGCAGCTCCAGCTTAGCGATGATTACATTAGCATTTCTTCTATTTACCACTTCAGTTGTTTCAACTCGGGACCTCAACCCTACTCGTCACCTCGATGAGTTCATCAACATGTCCCTCTGTTTTATTTTATATAGTACTCTTCTTTTTTCGTCTTTTCAAAAGAGTGACATCTTTTAATATTTGAAAACTATTTAATTTTAAACTTTTTATTTAACCAATAATCAGTGACGGGATATCCAATAGGAAAAATGACACCATATAGCTGCTCTGAAAAATAATAGCTGAAAAAATATTTATTTTTTATAAATATGCATTTTTATATGTTATAAAAATACTTAAATTTTATAAAGTTTTGCAGCTATGGATATAAATAATTTCGGTCGTGGGCTAAAATAATTTTTCCCAAACTTAATATCCAAGATTCAAAATTGTTCCGTTTGACTTTTAAGTTTCTTAATACTAAAGTTATTTGAAAGTTTTAGTGAATTTTCATAAAAATGTATCAATATATGCTTCTAGGGGCGGCCGAAGGATAAGGCTAGACCCAAAATTAGAACGCCCCAAAAATATTAGGAGTTTACTATATTATTAATTATTATATATAACATACAATTTATTTTATATAAAAGTTTTTAATAAGAGATTTCAAGTTTAAGCAATTTATTTATTTTGTTGAGGTTGTACAAGACGAGTTAGCAAATAACAATAAATTTCCTCTTAGTAGTTATCATATTTATCTTTGTCACGGCCCAAAATCCAACTGGTCGTGATGGCACCTACCACAACCCGCTAAGTAAGCCAACTTTCAATTATCCAATCCCAAAAATAATTATTAAAGTAATTTAAGTGAATAAAAGTATTAATCTTGTACAATCCCCTAGAACTGGTAGTACAAATCATGAGCTTCTAAGAATAGAGCATACAAAAGCGGAAATGAAATAAATACACAGTCATTATGAATAATACACAAACAGAGCTTTTATAAATGTAAGGCTACCCTAAACAAGAGGCAGCTACAACAGGAACGCAGGTACATCTTCAAGTCCCGCAACCATCGAGCACAGCAACAACAACAACCAACATCTGCACAAAGTCAGTAACAAACCAAGGTCGGGTCCATAACTAGTACAACCGACCCCGTATACTGAGTAAGTAACAAACCTAGCCGTAGGTTAAAAGTAGTGACGAGCTTCTACCAAGGTCGGGTCCATAACCATTAGTCCACAACAGTCCATAATAACATAAAGCAAATAATACCAGAAGTAACTCAGAGATAAAATGCTCAGCCAAATCATGATTTCAAAAATAATAGTTCTTCCTTTCAAATATATCAGTGAAAACTCAAATCGTTTGCCAGAGTTTCAAAAAATATGAATAGTTTGAAAACAATAAATTTCTCCCAAAATCTTGTCAATAATAAATAAGATGTTTCATTTTCCTTCCGGATAACCCGTGTAAAAACAAATGCATCACTATGCCGATCTGTCAAAAATGTGTGAAAAATCATGAATGATGTGATGCAGTACAGCACGAGGAAATACATCTCTATGACTGTATGTCATGTGTGCATGCCAATGCGATGCAACTCAATGATAAAATCATAAACAGCCCCTCGGGCAGAACATCACTCATATACAGCCCCTCGGGCAAACCTCACAGTCACTCGTGCCACTCGGGCATACCTCACAATCACTCTTGCCACTCGGGCATACCTCACAATCACTCTTGCCACTCGGGCATACCTCACAATCACTCATGCCTCTCAGTCACTCAGCACTCGGCACTCGGCACTCGGCACTCGCACTCAGTAGGTACCTGCGCTCACTGGGGGTGTGTACATACTCCGGAGGGGCTCCTTCAGCCCAATCGCTATATCAAGCCAAATGATGGCATATATCACTCAGGCCCTCAGTCTATATCAAACATGGTGCGGCGTGCAGCCCGATCCCATAAATATGCAACGTGCTGCGACGTGCAGCCCGATCCCATAAATATCCTCACAAATCAGGCCCTCGGCCTCACTCAGTCATCAATCTCTCTAGTCTCTCGGGCTCACAGTGTCATGAAAAATAGCCCAAAAATGAAGATATGATGTATTAATAAATAACAACAAAGACTGAGATATGATATGCAGTGAAATGAATATGACTGAGTATGAATTTCAATTTAATACAATAATTCACAACAATATTAAATCTGTGGGTCCAAATAATACTGGCACATAGGCTCAACATGATTTTTAATATTCTTTTTATCTCAATTTCTTTAACACATAAAACCGCATGGAAAATGTCAAGATTATTTAACTATAAAATTGCACAGAAACAATTCCGTCACAATTTCTATAGTGCACGCCCACACGCCCGTCACCTAGCATGTGTATCACCTCCCAACAATACACAAAAATACATATATTCAGGGTTCATACCCTCAACTCCAAGATTATAAGAGTTACTTACCTCGAACAAGCCGAATCCAAAGTCGAGCAAGCTAAACAATGCTCCAGAAATCCCATTATGCGCGTATCAACTCCCGAACGGCTCGAATCTACCACAATTAATTTGATTCAGTCCACATAATTTATAGGAATTGCTTCCATATCAAAATGATAATAGTTTTCACAAAATCCGAAATTACGCCCCAAAAATTACCTGTGGGACCCACGTCTCAAAATCCGACGAAACTCACAAAATACGACAACCCATCCAATTACAAGTTCAACCATACTAATTTCACCCAAATCCGACTCCAAATCGGTATTCAAACTTGAAAAATTCGTTTTGTGACATTATAGAAATTTCCTTCTATTTCTCTTGAAGATTCAATAATCTTACACCAAAAATGAAGATTAATTTATGAAATATAATCACAAGGGAGTTAAGAACACTTACCCCAAGTTGTGTGAAAAATTTCCTCTCCAAAATCGCCAAACCCGAGCTCCAAAATCCGAAAAATGGGTGAAAATGTCGAACCCTCGAATTTAAGGTTCAGCCCCAGCGATTTCCGCATCTACGGACAAGATTTGCACACCTGCGCATCCGCTGGTGCGAGCAAAACGTCGCATTTGCGGACTCCACTCGCCTGCCCAGTTTCCGCTTCTGCGCATCCGTCCGCATCTGTGCTCTTGCAGGTGCGGAATTTTCCCTCGCACCTGCGACCAATGACTCACAGCCCTCTGCGCTCCTTCTCGCGCAGGTGCGATTCCGCACATGTGAAGCACCTTCCGCACTTGTGCATCTCGCTTCAGCGCACCCCTGCTCGCATTTGCAAGCTCGCACCTACGACTACTTTTCCGTAGGTAGGATTACACCAGAAGGCTTCAGTTCCAGCAGTCTTCCAAATTGAAAAATCAATCTGTTAACCATCTAAAACTCACCCGAGGCCCTCGGGTCCCCGTCCGAACATACCAACAAGTTCCATAACATAACACGGACCTACTCGACGCCTCAAATAATGCCTAACAACCTAAAAAATACGAACTACACACGGATTCAAGCCTAATAAATTTCTAAATTCTACAAACGACACTGAAACCTATCAAATCACGTCCGATTAACCTCAAATTTTGCACACAAGTCACATTTCACATTACGGACCTATTAAAATGTCCAGAACTGGATTTCGACCCCGATATCAAAATGTCAACCCCCCGGTCAAACTTTCAAAAAATTTGAATTTCGGCATTTCAAGCCAAATCCCACTATGTACTTCCAAATAATTTTCCGGACATGCTCCTAAGTCCAAAATCACCATACAGAACTATTGGAATCATCAAAACTCCATTTCGGGTTCGTTTACACATAAGTCGACATCCGGTCACTATTTTAGATTAAGCTTTAAACCTTGGAACTAAGTGTTCCAATTCATTCCAAAACCTCACCGGACCCGAACCATTTACCCCGGCATTTCACACAACAACTGTAAAGTACAATTTGAGCAGTAAAGGGGGAAGCGAGGTTGTAATACTCAAAACGACCGGCCGGATCATTACATTCTCCCCCACTTAAACATACGTTCGTCCTCGAACATGCCAAGAGTTGTTTCCAAGCCATCAAATCAGCGTTCCATCTTACCACACACGTACCCAGGGGTGAACCCGCGTCACCCTATTCCATATAGGCTGGACAACACAATCCAACTGAATTCATTAATTTACCTCTAGCCCATAAACGTTGGAATTTAATTTCCAACCTTTAGAATTTCTTTCAAGACACAGATCTTACATTTACACACTGTATAAGTCCGAACAAGTTTCATCAAGCTATAACTATAACCAGAGATATAATCAACTAACATATTACACAAATCGTATGCTCGTAGTACCATTCCTGATCGCAGTGACTACTCCAAAACCAACCGCATACTAATATTAAACCCATATCGAACCAAACCTCATCCCAAAACCTTCGTACACTGTTGATAATAAAAGAAACGCGCAAAATTTCATGACCACTTACCAAATCAACAATTAACGGAGCCCTCTCGCCCCAACCAGAACCATAATCCCTTTCTGAGCCGACTTTCAATATTATACTCCAGAATATACCGAAATCAAACCTGATAGTACCCATTCTAGGTCCAATGACCTTATATTACTAAACACAATTGTTCCATAGACATGCCTCACCAATATAACTCAGAGCCACAACTCGTGCCATCCGTGCACCAATACGCAACAATTCAAATGTACCCAGTCATGGAAAATGACTCAAATGAGAGAACTGCCCCGCCAGATTAACAAGTACCTCCACAATGAAATGCTGAAAATTCATCATACACCGTAGAACCATTACTCGATTCTAACACGAGGTTCATATTATATACCCTAAGCCACCCTGCTCCAAATTAATAATGACAGAGAGGCAATTGACAAAAATACCACACAAAACCTGAAAGGACATAGCCATTACGCTATCGATCATGTAATACCCAAATACTCATCACACTCAAATTCCGCTATAAAGCTCAAATAGAACCGCACCATTTGTGCACATAACCAATGAATCACAACTCCTCGTAGCATAAAGGAGTAACTCACAAGTCATCCCAGAACACAAATAAGCTCAACATCAACCGAATGACACATCCCTCAACAATAGCAGTACGGAGCCAAAGCCATCATACTCATCACAAAGCCATTCCACCGCTCATCGAGCCACAACTTCCACGCATAGGGATATTACCGGACATATGAGTCCAAATGTACAGGTTAGAACTGAAGCTACCGAGCCTAAGCTGCGGTCTAAACCTGGCTCAAGTCCTCCAGACTGGCCCATCACCAAAACACAGAATACACATCTTGAACCTCGTTCATAAAATCACAAGCCGGCAATGCACAACTGATACCAAGCGCTCATGTGCGCATACGAATACATGGAAGGAATTCAAAGAGTTTGTGTCTCAAGCTGAATCTACAGTCCACAACCATGAAACAATCTGCTCCTGAGAACTCCCAATCTCCAAATCCATAGAACACGCGAATCACCATATTTGATTCCATCTCCACCGCTCGAATGTCTAACACTTCTCTCATACACGATCATTCCACAAGAAATACTTTAAAAATTCTTCCGTGCCACTTGGCAAAATTTGAATATGAGCATTCTATCAACCGTATGAGTACCGCAATACTAATTTATACATCCGTAAGTCAAAATACAATGTGCCTACTGAAGTCCGCCCCTTTCTTATACAACACCAAGTAGTAATAGTATTCATCTAGTTATTTGAAACTGTCCATGTAGTCCAACATTGGTTGCCTTCTTTTCAAGACTGTACTGCCACCTTGTACATGAAAATCTAGCTTTCGTACAACTTGTAACATCTATATTGTCATCATGTGAATAGCACAAGAATCTTAATTTCAACTTTGAGTCACCAATAATTTACATACTATTTTAGTTAGAAACCTTTCTCTAGCATCTTTCCAGGAGGAAATCACAATACACAACACGTTCTCTACACCGATAGAAACCATCAAGAATACTTTGGAATCCATTTGCACATAATCAAGCCCTTAAAACTAAATTTCTCTAACTCGACCAAGCCACGCAGGTCGCCAAGTCTAGGTGTATTGCCACAAAGAACATGTAGAAAACCCCCACATCATAAGCACCCACAGAAGCGATCATATCCATTATCATACTGATCAAACCTACTATCCAGTTGTCCTATTTTCTCCGAGTCCCTTCCAAATTTGTCTTCATATTGATACTTCTTCTTGCTAAAATACCACGATCTTTCACCACAACTCACCCTACAAACCATAGCATAGTACCACAACGCCCTATGGCCCATAAGCAACTATATTCTTCTTAAGTACCTTCTAAAATACCACAACTATAACACTCACTCTGAGAATACCTTATATGAATTTGAAATTGTTCTTCTTACCTTCCTTATACAAAAATGTAGAATCCATAGTCATATAGAATTTTCGCAAGTCCAGGCACCATCAAACGCAAATCTCGAATTTTATCCATACACAAGTTCGAAAACATTCTCAATTGCTATATAAAATTCTCAAACCCACTGGAATTGTTTTCTCAGGAGTCACCCACTTTGCTCAAATCTAATTGCACCGCCCAAAATGGGAGAAAGGACACGTGCCCCATTAGCACCACAACACTCAACGAAGTAAATCTACTTTAACACCACATATCAAATTCATACTCCGTGCGTACTACATCATTCACCAATAACAACTCACTCATCCCGTGAATTTCATTTACTCATACGTGCAATATAATCCTTAACTAGGAATTTCCTTATTCGAGTCATCCTCGATCTCAACATTTGCAAGTCATAGCTATCCCACAAGTATGCCTCAGACCAAAATTAAAATTTAACACCTAACCATGAAATCAAATTGTCAATAGCAGACTCCCCCACTTGGCTCAAAGCCATAGATCAAAACATTCCATAATACTTTCTTACTGCCATAATGTCATAGTCAGTCCAACGAAACTTCTTCCCAAGTTCATATAACTCCAACCATAAAAATACCTCAATCATCCGCTAAGCTCGTATTCATCCTCTTAACACACAAGTCAACTTCCTCAACCAAATTTAGATTCAAACCTCCACCCATACACCCCATCTGCTGAAAAGAAACTCTCTACTCACATCATAAGGAATACTCCTACATAGATTACACCGCAGGGGATAATCCACCTGCTTAGCCTCAATCTGGTATCTTGTTAAACCTTTTCACATTCACAATTACTATGCAATCACTTAGTCTATCTGAGTCTAAACTCATTAACCAGATGTGAGAATTAAGTTTTACCCCAAAATTTAACAATGTGAAAGATCCTTCAAAACATTCATACTGGAGAATGTACGCTACATCAATTCGAAAATTAAGCACCCAATGGCCTTTCCTTTACATTTCAAGGAAACACTTCTCATCATATTCAAATCGTCTTAACACATCCCGCATTTACATCATACTCATCACAAAGCCATTCCACCGCTCATCGAGCCACAACTTCCACTCATAGGGATATTACCGGACATATGAGTCCAAATGTACAGGTTACAACTAAAGCTACCAAGCCTAAGCTGCGGTCTAAACCTGGCCTCAAGTCCTCCAGACTGACCCATCACCAAAACACAGAATACACATCTTGAACCTCGTACATAAAATCACAAGCCGGCGATGCACAACTGATACCGAGCGCTCATGTGCGCATACAAATACATGGAAGAAATTCAAAGAGTTTGTGTCTCAAGCTGAATCTATCTCGCACGATATGGGAAAAAAGATGGGAAGTATATATCCTAAATGCCCTGTAGCTTCTCGAAGATAAGCATGGACGTCATCATACCGATCCGCAAGACTCTACTAGACACTTGCTCATGACTTCTAGAACCTATGAACCTAGAGCTCTAATACCAGCTTGTCATGACGTAAAATCCAACTAGTCGTGATGGCACCTAACACAACCTGCTATGTAAGCCAACTTTAAATTATCCAATTTCAATAACAATTATTAAAGTAATTTAACTGAATAAAAGTCTTAATCTTGTACAATCCCCAAGAACTGGTAGTACAAATCATGAGCTTCTAAGAATAGAGTATACAAAAGAGGAAATGAAATAAATACATAGTCCGTCTGAATATTACATAAACAAAGCTTTTATAAATCTAAGGCTACCCTGAACATCAGGCAGTTACAACAAGAACGCGGGTATATCTTCAAGTCCAACAACCATCGAGCACAGCAACAACAACAGCAAACATCTGCACGAAATGTGCAAAAGTGTAGTATCAGTACAACCAACCCCCTATACTGAGTAAGTAACAAACCTAGCCGTAGGTTGAAAGTAGTGACGAGCTTCTACCAAGGACGGGTCCATAACCAATAGTCCACAACAGTCCATAATAACATAAAACAAATAATACGAGAAGTAACTTAGAGATAAAATTCTCAGTCAAATCATGATTTCAAAAATAATAGTTCTTCCTTTCAATACATCAGTGAAAACCCAAATCGTTTGCCGGAGTTTCCAAAAATATGAATAGTTTGAAAACAATAAATTTCTCCCTAAATCTTGTCAATAATAAATAAGATGTTTCATTTTCCTTCCGGATAACCCATTGAAAAACAAATGCATCACTATGCCCATCTGTCAAAAATGTGAAAAATCATGAATGATGTGCAGTACAACACGAGGAACTACATCTCTATGCCAGTATGTCATGTGTGCATGCCAATGCGATGCAACTCTATGATAAAATCATAAACTGCCCCTCGGGCAGAACATCACTCATATACAACCCCTCGGACAAAACATCACTCATATACAACCCATCAGGCAAACCTCGCAGTAACTCTTGCCACTCGGGCATACCTCACAATTACTCTTGCCACTCGGGCATACCTCACAATTACTCATGCCTCCCAGTCACTCAGCACTCGGCACTCGCACTCAGTAGGTACCTGCGCTCACTGGGGGTGTGTACAGACTCCGGAGGGGCTCCTTCAGCCCAAGCGCTATATCAAGCCAAATCATGGCATAAATCACTCAGGCCCTCGGCCTATATCAAATATGTTACGGCGTGCAGCCCGATCCCATAAATATGCAACATGATGCGGCATGCAACCTGATCCCATAAATATGTTACGTGTTGCGGCGTGCAGCCCGATCCCATAAATATCCTCACAAATCAGGCCCTCGACTTCACTCAGTCATCAATCTCTCCAGTCTCTCGGGCTCACAATGTCATGAAAAATAGCCCAAAATGATGATATGATGTATCAATAAATAATAACAGAGACTGAGATATGATATGCAATGAAATGAATATGACTGAGTATGACCTATGTGGGTCCCAATAATACTGGCACATAGCCTCAACATGATTTTTAATATAAAACCGCATGGGAAATGTCAAGATTATTTAACTATAAAATTCCACAGAAACAATTACGTCACAATTTCTATAGTGCACGCCCAAATGCCCATCACCTAGCATGTTCTCCACCTCTCAACAATACACAAAAATACATATATTCAGGGTTCATACACACAACTCCAAGATTAGAAGAGTTACTTACCTCGAACAAGCTGAATCCAAAGTCGAGCAAGCTAAACAATGCTCCAGAAATCCCAGTATGCGCGTATCAAATCTCGAACGGCTCGAATCTACCACAATTAATTTGATTCAGTCCACACAATTTATAGGAATTAATTCCATATCAAAATGCTAATATTTTTCACAAAATCCGAAATTACGCCCCAAAAATCACCCGTGGGACCCACGTTTCGAAATCCGACGAAACTCACAAAATACGACAAACCATCCTATTACAAGTTCAACCATACTTATTTTACCCAAATCCGAATCCAAACCGGTATTCAAACTTGAAGATTCAGTAATCTTACACCAAAAATGAAGATTAATTTATGAAATATAATCACAAGGGAGTTAAGAACACTTACCCCAAGTTGTGTGAAAAATTTCCTCTCCAAAATCGCCAAACCCGAGCTCCAAAATCCGAAAAATGGGTGAAAATGTCGAACCCTCGAATTTAAGGTTCTGCCCCAGCGATTTCCGCATCTGCGGACAAGATTTGCGCACCTGCGCATCCGCTCGTGCGAGCAAAATATCGTATTTGTGGACTCCACTTGCTTGCCCAGTTTTTGCATCTGCGCGCATCCGTCCGGATCTGCGCTCACTCGGGTGTGGAATTTTCCCTCGCACTTGCGACTAATTCCTCACAGCCCTCTGCCCGCATCTGCGCTCCTTCTCACGCAGGTGCGATTCCGCACCTGCGAAGCACCTTCCGCACCTGCGCATCTCGCTTCAGCGCACCCCTGCTCGCACTTGCAAGCTCGCACCTACGACTACTTTTCCGTAGGTGTGATTACACCAGAAGGCTTCAGTTCCAGCAATCTTCCAAATTCAAAAATCAATCTGTTAACCATCCGAAACTCACCCTCGGCCCTCGGGTCCCAGTCCGAACATACCAACCAGTTCCTTAACATAACACGAAGTTACTCGAGGCCTCAAATCATGCCTAATAACCTCAAAAATATGAACTACACACGGATTCAAGCCTAATAAATTTCCAAATTCTTCAAACGACGCCAAAACCTATCTAATAACGTCCAATTGAACTCAAATTTTGCACACAAGTTATATTTCACATTACGGACCTATTGAAATTTCCACAATCAGATTCCGACCCTGATATCAAAAAGTCAACCCCCGGTTAAACTTCCCAAAAATTTAACTTTCGGCATTTCAAGCCAAATTCCATTACATACTTCCAAATAATTTTTCGGACATGCTCCTAAGTCCAAAATCACCATACGGAATTATTGGAATCATCAAAACTTCATTCCGGGGTCGTTTACACATAAGTCGACATTCGGTCATTATTTTAACTTAAGCTTTAAACCTTGGAACTAAGTGTTCCAATACATTCCAAAACCTCACCAGACCCGAACCATGTACTCCGGCAATTCACACAACAACTGTAAACTACAATTTGAGCAGTAAATGGGGAATCAAGGTTGTAATACTCAAAACGACCGGCCGGGTCATTACAATCTTCCTCTTCAATTTTAATTTTTCCTCCTCTAAGATCATTTATTTCTTTTCATATCTTTGACTTATTTTCCGACTTTAACTCACTGTCTATGAATTAGCTACTTTATATTTAATCATATTTTCATTGATCTTTATATCAAAAGGAAAATTCAATTGTGTCTTATTATTATATGGATTTTACGAAATATATTTAAGAGGCCTCTTAGTATAGCCTGGCTTTAGTGGGGTTTCTAAGGCTTCATTTCTTGTTCCCAATTGATTTTCCATTTCCATTATTTTCAGATGCTTATCGTACAAATATATTTATACAATGTATTTTTACCATAAAGAAAAAAATATTTTCTCCATTTATATTTATGTGATTTACTTTTTTCATCTGTTTTAGAAAAATACCTTTCACCACTAATTTTATCCTTAATGAAGTCTCTTATAGAAATAACTTGGCAGTTGAAGGTCGTGTGATTTAAAAGTCCATTTTTCATTCTTGATCTCGTACACAGTCAAAACAAGACATATAAAATAAGATAGGGCGAGTACTAGTTATACATGTATTTTCTTCCTCTTTGTCTTGCGAAACAGTGTCAGATGACACCTTCTGCAGCAAGGCATCTAATTTTGGGGCTAATTTATTCTTCTAAACATTTTGTAGCACCTCAAGCAATGTTAGTTCAGTACAAGAAAAGAAGCCTCTACCAAGTAGAGCAGTGCCAATTTTTCCAAAGGTACCAAAGGAGCCACCACCATCACCACTACCATCTATGCCAAAGGATTTGATATTGCCCTTACCACCAAATATGGATGATATTCCAGTTCTAAATTCAACCCGAGATGATAAAAATAACCATTAGATTCAATCGCCAGCAATTATGTGTGGCTGTCCTGTTCCAGCATCGAAAAATCCTAATAAGGATGAAAATTTGACGTCGTTTAGTCATCACTCATCACTTTCTGTGTGCTTTCTTAGTTGGAACAATGAACATTAGAGTACACGTATAGAGGTTGTATTTAATAAATGGACTCTACGTCTTTCGCTTGTGCACCAAATAACATATTTACCCCTTCAACTCCTTCTTAGCTTGTGCGTCAAATAACATATTTGCCTCTTCGGCTTCATATAATTCTATATTATATATATAATCATATATAATCAATCTAAAATCTATGTATAAGGACTACAAAAATTAAATAGTGAATTCGGCCGGCTATTTGTGTATTGATTGATAGTCCAAAACCCATAGTTATGCATTATGGCTCACATCTCCATCTTGAAGAATTAACACAAATAGCCAGCCATCCAACCACTTAAACTAAGAAGAACTGGTGGAGTTATAATAGATACATATATAATTTATGTATTATATGTGTATAATTATATATAATTTATGTATATGGCTAGAAAAAATAAATAATGAATATGAGCGTCTATTTGTGTAAAGATCCCTTAAACTTTCTCCTAATATTAGACTGAGCTTCTTGTTTTCGGTCCATCTTCATAGCAATCCAATTTTTCTATCCAGTCTAGACCATATACACGAAGATGAAGTAGAAACGACATCATGTAGCCTCTCATGTGCCGTGAATTCAGTTTTCCTTTTCTGTTTTCGGAACATAAATCCTGAGTTGTCCTGAAATTAAGATTTTTAATTTTAATTTTTAAAATAAAATAAGTATTGATTAATCCCTAAATAGCAGTACTAAGAACGGATGTTTGTATACTTCCACGAAGATAAAGTCTAGAGACTCTTAAATTATTGTAATCAAAGTTCATGCATTTTGGTTTTTCTACATATTATGTTACTTTTTTTATTTTGGTCCAGCTTGTTTTTATTATTATTCTTCGTAATAATTTTGACAATATAGTTTTAGGGACGATCATTTTTTCGGACTAGCATGTTCCCGCCAAAAACTTTGTTGAACATGTTATGTTTCTGATCACATTTCTATCCTTCGGAATATTGCGAATTCTCAGCAACGTTTGGTATTAACAAAATATATTCATAATGTAATTGTGTACAACTTATCTTAATGATCATTGTGAATTCAAAATAGATATACGCCGCAATCTGATAGAGTGAGAAGCTCTACCTTTTCAGTTTGCAACATCTATGCAAACCTCACCAAACTACCACTGAATCCAACTACGGATAAACTACAAAAAGAAGAACAAAACAAATACCAGATATGTCACGACCCAAAATCCCACCACAGGCGTCGTGATGACACCTAGTCTCTAGGACTGGGTAAGCCGATTTCAAATATATTTTGAAATCATTTTTTTTAAAACTAACAGCGAAAATAATAACATTATACAATCTCCCAAGACGGGTAGTACTGAGTCACGAACTCTAATTTAATACATGGAATGATCACGAGGACCGAATATGCAATACTGTTTGATTACAAATTAATAGTACAATGAAATGAAAAGACCCCAAGGGACTGCGATGCCCAAGTAGCTCTACCTTGAATCCTTACGTTCCCGCTGTAACTCTACTCAAGTCTGATATCTCCAATACCTGGTTCTGCACAAAAATGTGTAGAAGTGGGGTCGGTACCCAGTAAGTATCAAAACTAACCTCAATGGAGTAGAGACGAGGTACAGTCAAGACACTCACTAGTCTAATAACATGTGCAATATAATATACAAAATACTAGAAAACGGATAGCAATAAGGGAAGGATAAAATAATCAGTGGTATGCGCAACAAGACAACAAGAATACCATAAATATCACTCAACAATTAATAAATACATGTACGCCCAATTAATTCAAGTTTTTCAAATAAATATCCTTCACATATAATTTTTCCAAATAACTCTCTTTCAATGTAGTTTTCTCAAAAAATTATTTTTCAAATATAATTCTTTCAATAAATCTTTTCAAATATAATTTCCTCAAATAAATATCTTTCAAATACAATTCTCTCATTTAATTCTTTTGAATAAAAATCCTTCCAAATAAATATATTGAATATAATTTTTTCAATTAAAAAGTCACCATGTGACACCCCATTTAATAATCATAAACATACGGGTCTCAACCCATTTTTATATTTTTCTTAAACAAGGGTCTAAGCCCTTTTTTATATTCCACGGCACCTCGTGCCCATAATTAGATCATCATATATTCCCGGCACCTCGTGTCCTCATTTTATATCACAACTGCACAGACAATTCACGTGCCAATTATCATTATCATTTCATCACAGCACCTCGTGTTCACATTTCATATCCTAACTGCACGGAAAATTCATGTGCCAAATATCCTCATTATTTACTCACGGCATCTCGTGCCCACATTTCATTATATAATCTGCCTGGCACTGGCCACATGCTCTCAATTTCAATATAAATCAGATTGTTATCAATTTACTAACAACAAGACAAATTGCACAAGGTATAAAAATAAACACAAGAAAATCACAACATCACATGAAAATTATCAACACCACAACCCCACTTCATCACATATCGTCCCTAATAATAGCCACCCTTATCGCTCCTCTTGCCACCCTTATCACTCATATAGCCATCCTTATCACACCTATTGCCACCCTTATCGCTCCTATAGCCACTCTTATCGTTCCACCCAGACAATATTCCAACAAACTCAACAACAGTAAAATGCTACCCTTATACCCACATAATATCAATGGTGAAATGCCACCCTTATCTCCCAAAAATAATAACTCACACAACGAAACAATTTACACGGAAAATTAATACGACAACGTAATAAAATCAATTCATATCACAATTTTCCCAATGGCCACAACCATATTCCAAAGATATAACAAAATCTATTAATTTCACAACAAATAGCCCAAGGCTCCACACAATGTATATAACACCCAAAAATAATCAATAGAGATAGCAATTACTCAGCATAAAGCAAAACCTTCATTAATACAAATTTAGATAATTATATTAACACTTCTTCTTAACTTTGCTTAATTAATTATTTACAGAAGGAAAATCCATAATGAAATTAAATTCCAAGAAATATTAACCATCAAACTCACGGAATTCACATAAATATACAAGTAATAATTTCACCAAATTGTCATATAAAAACAAAGGGGTAATTCCCCCACTCGAGGTTAAGCAAGACACTTACCTTTTTGAAGGTATGCCGATATTCCAAAATCGCCTTCTTGCTTGAATTGACCCCCGTACCGCTCAAATCTATCCAAATTAATTGCATAACTTCATTAAAATTCATCGAAAACGATTGCGGATAATAATACGTAGACTTAAAAGTTTATTCCAAAAATCAACAAAAGTCACCGTGGGGCCCTCTTCTCGGAACCCGAATAAATTTTCACAAAATCCGAACACCCATTACGATACGAGTTCAACTATACCAATTTTATCGAATTTCAATAACAAATCGACCTCCGAATCTTAAATTTGTGGTTTATGAAGTTTCTACAATTTTTCCCAAATTTTCATCTCAAAGTACTAATTAAATGATGCAATCAGTGATATATTCATGTATAATAACCAAATCCGATTTAGAATCACTTACCCCGATAATTTCTTGAAAAAACCCACGAAATATCGTCTCAAACCGAGCTCCCAAAGTCCAAAAATGAAATAATACCCTAAACCCCATTTATATAGTGCACCTCTAATATCCCACTTCGAGGTCCGCAAAATGTTGAGCGCGGCCGCGCCCGAGGTCCCACGGTCGCGAAAAACTGGTGCGTCCGCGAAATTCTTGGGGCTGCACTACTAGGCTTTAGTATTTTGGCCAAACCTTTCTGTACATATGTCCAAATGATTACTTCTTTACCTTTTTGGAAACTAGACACAAAGGGCTACAACTTTTGTTTGTTAATCATCTCCCAATTCCTTGTAGATCAAAAGATATATGCTTCCAAAGTCGGACCAGTGGATCTGTAGAACTTCCCACCGCGGTCCGCGAAATTTTGCTGCGGTCAGCGAAATTCCAAGTGCGGCCGCGAAATTCTGCTGCTGTCCGCGCCTCTCCTTCGCTTCAGCACCCCAAAATGTGCGGTCCGCGCCTCCAAAAGTGTCAGAACAATATTAGAGTGCCAAAATGTCCGGACTCGCTCAAAACGCATCCCGAATCTCATCCGGAACCTCCCGAACACTAACCATATATGAATTTCAAAAATAAAACACGCTGCGGACCTGCTCGCGCACTTAAGACACTGAAAGGAGGTCGTCTTGACCCGATATTGACCATGGCCAAACTCCCAAATTTCTGAACTTTACAAATCTTTCAACTTCTATGTTTTGCGCCGAAACGTATCGAATCAATCCGGAATGACTTCTAATTTTGCACACAAGTCATAAATTCCATAATGTAGGTATTCTAATTTCCAGAATTGAATTCCGGCTCAAATATCAAAAAGTCAACTCTCCGATCAAGTCTTCTCTTTTAAGCTTCTTAAATAAGAATTATTTTTTAAATTAAATTCCAAATCTTCCGAAAATCAAACTCACCACACCCGCATATCATAATACTTATTACGAAGTTGCTCGAGACCTTAAGTCACTGAACGTGGCGTTAATTTTTAAAATGACTAGTCGGGTCGTTACAAGATACCACCTCTTACACAAACTTTCGTCCTCAAACGTTCTAAGAATTATTTTGAGGTTACCAAATTGATGATTTTACTTTTACACATATACTCATGGTTGATTCCACGCTACCGCATTTGAGATAAGCCCGACAACACCATCTCATTTGAGATTATTTCTTTTATCCATATTTGTAAACTTTGAGACTAATTTCTTGCACTCTAAACCTTTTCAAAAGGCGTGATTTTCACAACAACGCACGGTTTTAGTCTCAACCGGCTATAGCAACTCGTGCCTACACACGCATCAACTTTCTTGATAGTGCAGAAGTAATTCCAAAATTTTCTAGGGTGCTACATTGTTTCCCGCTTAGGATCATTCGCCTTTAAACACATAACATAATTTATCTCTTCTTTTGCACGTCTCAATCCCCAAAATTTTTACTAACTCCCAAATTTTTCAGAATTTTTGGCAGAGTCTGCCCTGTAATTGGGCCTATCCACCTGCTAGAGTAACACCAAAATAAATCCTAACAACTCATCCACAACCCAATAAAACACCACAATGTATATATCAATAATACTTATCTCATCATTACAAGCGCTGCATAATCGTAATGATATCAGGACATGAAATACATCATATGTATGCCCATCATCACATATCTTGTCTTAATAATTGTTCATAATCGATTACAACATCGCCAATTAATCTCATATTAACCACCACTTCATTTCGAATTTTACACAATACTGACAACAAAATGTGAGGCATGAAGACCTCATGATTACTTACTCGGATTAATGAGTCATATTTAACGCCACCTGGGCACTCACCTCGTAGGCTAAAGTTCAATAATTACTGCACAATTATGGCACAGAAACACGTAAAAGAATTATCACATAAGCCTATCAGGCATGACTCCCTATTAGTACTATAGTACAATTTAAACTTCACACTTGGAGAATTTTAAACTCATAAATATTTCACCACAAGGACCTCGTCCTTATATTACTTCCACCGCGGCTTGTAGCCCGGTTTAAATATTTCACATCATATATAAAATGCAAGGAGCTCATCCTCAACTACGAATCACAAGTATTTTGCACATTGTGCCAACTGAAATTTCAATTTCCTTTCTTTCTTCTTTTCAATATATTTCATAAACGGTTTTCACAACACATAATGAACCCTCATACCGGTAGGGCATATAATTCATAAAATTGGAATCAATTATTCCAAAAAACATCAAACCCACTGTAATGAATAATAAAAGTTACTTTTGGACTTATAGTCCTCAATGGTGCCCAAAAATAAAAATTACAGACACAGTCTCGCATCTTTAAATCTCCCAAACAGGGATAAACATATAAGTGGACCACAAAATTATGAAGCTTACCCATAAGTGGAGCATAATAGGAGGACTCACCTCAATATTCAGAACCGAGTCAAATTAAGGGAAATTATTCTTTTATAACAAAATCAGGATCGTACCTGTAACGACACCATCTGGTGTATTGGCCTCAGCTAAATCATAGTGATTATATCAACGGGTCGGGTCTCCACCTCTTAGGCGTCCACTACCCACCCGTCCTCCACCTCTAGATGAATGTGCACATGGAGTATCAACTGGAATAAAGCTTGTGGTTGGAGTATTATGATGAAATCCAACCCTCCCAAGTCTGGGACAATCTCTCATGATATGCCTAGTATCACCACACTCATAACAACCCCTCTCAGGTCACGGCTTCTCGTACTGAGTCTGTTCCATATAACTGGAATTACCATTGTAAGAATCTCGTGTCGGTGGTGCACTGTAAACTGGAGAACTCCGAGTAATCTGATGTGCGGACTAAGCTGGCCGACTGCTCGATCCTTCGCTATAATGGGTTCAAGCTGAAGAGTAAAAGCCAGTGAACCCTCCAGATCTTCAAGACCTTTTGGCCTCCTTTTCCTCGCCTAAAACACCCTCAATATTCCTTGCAATCTCCACAACCTGTTGAAATGGAGCATCAGTTTGCAACTATCGAACCATGCATATTTTAATATCATATTCGAGCCCCTCAATGAATCTGCGGACCCGCTCTCTGATTGTAGGAACTAAGATAGGTGCATGACAGGCTAACTCACTAAACCTGATAGCATATTATGACACTGTCATAGTGCCCTGATGCAACCGTTCAAACTCTGCACGCCACATATCTCGAAGAGTCTGGGGTACAAACTCTTTCAAGAACATTTTCGAAAATTGAGCCCAAGTAGGTGGTGTGGCATTAACTGGTCTACCTTCTTCATAGATTTTCCACCACCGATACGCTGCGCCTGACAATTGAAATGTAGTAAAGGCAACTCCGCTCACCTCCACAAACCTTGATGGTAGGTGATAATGTTCTAGAAATTCTTGGGCATCCTATGTAGTTGTGCCACTGATAGTAGGTGGACTATACCTCTTAAACCTTTCAAGTCTCTTTGTTCTTCTTATGATGCCTCTGGCCTGACCTCAGGCCGAACCAGAATAACAGGTTGTACCGGTATTGCACCCGAAACCTGACCAATATGAACCTGCTGCTCTGGAGTTATGGTAGGAGTCTGAGCTACTCCCCCAATCTGTGATATATTTGGTGCAACATAGATCAATCCCATATGAGTTAATGTACCAAATATATTCAGGAACTGTGCTAAGGTCTCCTGAAGTTTGGGGGTAACAACAGGTGTTTCTGGTACCTGTCCTGTAATGATCCGACCGGTCGTTATGATCATTTACGTTCCTTTCAACTATTTGAAGTCTAGAATAACTTCCTACGAGGTATTGTGATTTGTGTGAATTGTCAGTTTTGGTTTTAAGGTATTTATGAGTTAGCTTGGAAGAATGAATTTTCATGTTGGAAGCTTAAGTTGAAATAGTTGACCGGATATCTACTTATGTGTAAACGACCTCAAAATTTAATTCTGATGATTCCAATAGCTCCGTATGATGATTTTGGAGGCCCGTACTGGAATTAGGCTTGAAATGCCGAAAGTTAAATTTTGGAAAGTTTGACCGGGGGGTTGACTTTTTGATATCGAGGTTAGAATATGATTCTGGAAATTGAAATAGCTTCGTTATGTCATTTATGACTTGTGCGCAAAATTTTAGGTAAATCAGAAGTGATTTGTTAGGTTCCGGAGTCGTTTGTAGAAATTAGAAATTTCAAAGTTCATTAGGCTTGAATTGGGGTGTAATTCATGGTTTTAGCATTGTTTGAGGTGATTTGAGAGTACGGCTAAGTTTGTATGATGTTTTCGGACTTATTGGTATATTTGGTTGAGGTCCCGAGGGGCTTGGGTGAGTTTTGGATGGTTAACGCATTATTTTTTGCCTTGGTGAGATTGTTGATATCTGCTGCTGCATTTTGTTTTTCTGATTTTCTCTTTCGCGTTAGCGAGTGGGCCCTCGTGTTCGCGAAGAGTGTTTTCTGAGTGTGAGGTTTTGTTCTTCGCGAAGGGGAGAACGCGAAGGTGAAGGTATGGTTTGTGGGTGCATCGTGAAGCCACTATGGCGTTCGCGAATGGTCTAATTTGTGGGAAGTCGAGTTGTGCTTCGCGAACGCGAGGGACCTGTCGAGTTCGTGAATAAGAGAGATCTGGACAGAGAGTTTAATCCCATTTTCAGCTTTTGACGGATTGAGCTCGGGAGGAGCCGATTTTCGGGCATTTTTCAAGAGAAACAACGGGGTAAATGTTCTCAACTCAATATTGGTTAAATTACCCGAATCCATGGTGGTTTTTATCATGTAATTGGTGAATAAAGTTAGAAAAGTTTGAAAACCCTCTTAGTTTAAATTGAAGATTTGATGCCGAGTTGTGGTCGGATTTGAGAAATTTTGGTATGGTTGGACTCGTGGTTGAATGTGGGTTCGGATTTTGTGTGTTTTATCGTATTCCAAGATGTGGGCCCCATGGGTATTTTTGGGGCATAATTTTGGATTTTTTGAAAATATTAGTATTTTGATATGGAATTAATTCCTATAATTTTTGTGAGCTGAATCAAATTAATTGTGACTAGATTTGAGCTATTTGGAAGTTGATACGCGCATAATAGAATTTCTGGAGCATTGTTTAGCTTGCTCGACATTGGATTCGGCTTGTTCGAGGTAAGTAACTCTTCTAATCTTGGAGTTGAGGGTATGAACCCTGAATATATGTATTTTGTACATTGTTGGGAGGAGACAAACATGCTAGATGACGGGCGTGTGGGCGTGCACTATAGAAATTATGACATAATTGTTTATGTGGAATTTTGTAGTTAAATGATCTTGGCATTTTCCATGCGATTTTATGAGTTAAAGAAATTGAGCTAAAAAGCATATTAAAACAAAATATCATGTTGAGGCTATGTGCCAATATTATTGGGACCCACGAAGGTCATATTGTTGTGAAATATTTATTTTTAAATTGAAAATTCATACTCAGTCATATTCATTTCATTGCATATCATATCTCAGTCTCTGTTGTTATTTATTGATACATCATATCATCATTTTTGGGCTATTCTCATGACATTGTGAGCCCATGAGAGAGACTGGAGAGATTGATGACTGAGGGAGGCCGGGGGCCTGATTGTGAGAATATTTTTGGGATCGGGCTGCACGCCGCAGCAGGCCATGTTGGATTTATATATATATTATTATTACTATATGGATCAGGGCTGCCCGCCAGCAGCAAACCTTATTGGCTTCACGTGAGTTGGCCGTGCAGCACGTGAGTTGGCCATGCAGATCCTTATATTATTATTGCGCGTGAGTTGGCCGTGCGGATCCTTATATTATTATTGCACGTGAGTTGGCCGTGCGGATCCTTATATTATTATTGCACGTGTGTTAGCCGTGCAACACGTGAGTCAGCCGTGCGGATCTAGATATTTATATTATGGCACGTAAATTGTCTGTGCTTATAGTGCTTGGGCTGTAGGAGCCCCACATGAGTCGGTACACACCCCAGTGAGCGCAGTCGACTATAAACATGGATTGGGCTGCACGCCGCAATAGGTATTGTATAGCGCTGAGTGATTGTGTGTGCTGAGCATAGTGAGAGAGAATGAGAGACAATGAGATTGAGTACTCTAAGAGTATGAGTACATGAGTACAATCTCTGAGATATATTGCATTGACATGCACACATGACGTATATGCATAGAGATGTGTTTTCCTCATGCTGTACGATATCACATTATTTATGATTTCTCACACATGTTGACAGATGGGCATAGCGATGCATTTGTTTTACACTGGTTATCTGGAAAGAAAATGAGATAGTTTATTTATTATTGAATGGATTTTGGAAAAAATTCTGTTTTGAATCTTATTCACATTTTTTGTAACTTTGGCAAAAGATTTGGATTGTCACTGATGTACTTGAAAGGAAGAACTATTAATTCTGAAATCATGATGTGGCTGAGCATTTTATCTCTGAGTTACTTCTGGTATTATATGCTTTATGTCGTTATTAACTGTTGTGGATTAGTGTTTTTGGACCCGACCTTGGTAAAAGCTCGTCACTACTTTCAACCTACGGCTAGGTTTGTTACTTACTTAGTACATGGTGTCGGTTGTACTAATACTAAACTTTTGCACATTGCGTGCAGACGTTGACTGCTGTTGTTGCTGTGCTCGATGGTTGTGGGATTTGAAGATGTACCTGCGTTCCTGTTGTAGGTGCCTCTTTTTCATGGTAGCCTTAGATTTATAAAAGCTATATTTATGTACTATTCAAATAGACTATATATTTATTTCATTTTCGCTTTGTATACTCTATTCTTAGAAGCTCATGATTTGTACTACCAGTTCTTGGGGGATGTATAAAATTTAGACCTTTATTTACTTAAATTGCTTTAATAATGGCTATTGGAATTGGATAATTGAAAGTTGGATTACCTAACGGGTTGGGTTAGGTTCCATCACGACTATTTGGATTTTGGGTCGTGACATGTCCCCCAACTGGAGATACTAGTGGCTCCTCAACTGTTGTTCTGACATGTGCTCTAGTCGCAGCACGTGCTCTTCCTCGACCTCTACCTCGGCCCCGACCTCTTGCATCCCTAGCAGTATGTGCGGATGCCTGCTCAGCTAACCCGGTAGCACGTGTCCTCACCATCTGTGAGAGAATAGAGATACAAATTTTTTCCAAACTTCCATCTCAAAGTACTAATTAAATGATGAAATCAATGATATATTCATGTAGAATAACCAAATACGATTTAGAATCACTTACCCCGATGAATTTCTTGAAAAACCCACGAAACATCGTCTCAAACCGAGCTCCCAAAGTCCAAAAATGAAATACTACCTTAAACCCCGTTTATATAGTGCACCTCTAATCTCCCACTTCGCGGTCTGCAAAATTTTGAGCGCGGCCGCGCCCCGGGTCCCGCGGTCCCGAAATAGCACTACAGGCAGCGCCCCACGCTACATGTAGAGCCCTAACAGTAAAGAAACCCATAAAACGGCGAGTTTTGCTATTTCTACTCAGTTTTGAGTTTTGGGAGCTCAGTTTAGGCGATTTGTGGGCGATTTTCACGGGAAAACATTGGGGCAAGAGTTCCTTATCCTATATTAATTATATTTCATGATTCCATACTCATTTATATCATGAATCCGTGAATTTATGGAAGACAAATCAGATTTTTATAAAATCTTCTAAAAATGTAAAAAGATGATTTGAAGGTCAATCCGATGTCGGAATTCGATAATTTTTGTATGGTTGGACTCGTGGTTGAATGGGCATTCATATTTTGTAACTTTGGTTTGGTTCCGAGACGTGGGCTCTACTATTGATTTTTGAGTTAATTTTGGATTTAGATTGTGAAATTTAGCAAATTCATATGGAATTATTTCCTACGATTCGTGTTGAGTATATTGAATTGTTTGTGACTCGATTTGAAGCTTTCATACACGAATTCTCGAGGAAAAAGTTTATTGGAATTTTGAAATTTGATTTTGAAACGAGGTCAGTATCTTGCCTAACCTTGAGTGGGGGAATTACCCCTTAGGCATTGAGTCTTGTGTGGAAATTGGGTAATTGAAAACAATGTACGCCAGGTGACGAGTACATACTTGGTTTCTATGTGCAAATTATGTCGGTTGAAATTCGTAGACGCCCTTATGTATTAAATTAGAAAATTGTTGGAACTTAGTAAATCCTTGATTTGTCATGCCTCATTCGTTGTTTGTCGAATTTGTATTTTATATGATTATTTGGTGTCATTGTCACTTGGATTTTTCATTTGCAAATAATTAATTAAATAAGTTTAAATTGAGGCATTTATATATTTATCTAAAATTTAGATTAAAGAAGGTGTTGTCCTATGATGAGTTATTTCCCCATCATTGTGGTTGTTTTTGAGATTTTATATACATTGTGTTCAGATGTGGACTGTCTGTTGTGAAATTAATTGACATTGTTGTACCTTTGCTATGGTTGTGGCCTACAGACAATTTATAAATAAGAGTTGATGATGTTGTGCGGTTGTGATAATATTCTGTGTGAATTGTTGTGTGATTTGGGTTACTCTTATGCGACGTATAAGGGTGGAATTCCATTGTTGACATTATGCAGGCATAAGGGTGGAATTTCACTGTTGTTATGTGTGTTGGGATATTGTCTGGGTGGAGTGGTAAGGGACGCTATTAAACGGAGCGATAAGGGAGGCTATTATAGGATCGATAAGGGTGTCTATAGGAGAGCTAATGGTGGCTATAAGATCGATAAGGGTGGCTATTGATATTATCAGGGCGGAGGGATAAGGTAGGCCATTATAAGAGTGATAAGGGTGTCTATAGAAGAGATAAGTGTGGCTATTATCAGGGATAATATGTGATGATGTGGGATTATTGTGTTGGTAATGATATGTGATGATATGGGGTTATTGTATTTGTAATTTTTATGTGATGATGTGGGGTTATTGCATTGGTAAATTTTATTTGATGTTGTGATTTTTCTTGTTTTTATTTTTATATCTTGTGCAATTTGTCTCGTTGCTGGTAAATTGATATTAGTCTGATCTATGTTGAAATTGGGAGCATGTGGCTATTGCTAGGCGGATTATGAAATGATATATGGTCACGAGGTACCGTGAGTAAATGATGATGATATTGGCATGTGAGTTGTCCGTGCGGTTGTGATAGAGAAATTGGCACGAGGTGCCATGGAAATATGAAAGTGGGTTGAGACTCGTATTTCTATAATTTTTAAATGAGGTGTCACAAGGTGACTTTTTTTCAAAAAATATTTATTTGAAAGAATTATACGTGAAAAACATTAATGATTTGACACGAGTTAGCGTGGAAATATGAAAGTGGGTTGAGACCGTATTTGTATGATTTTTAAATGAGGTGTCACAGGGTGACTTTTATTCGAAAGATATTTATTTGAAAGAATTACATTTGAAAAGGATTTATTTGAAAGAATTATATTTGAAAGATATTTATTTGAAGGAATTATATTTAAAAGAGATTTATTTGAAAGATATTTATTTGAAGGGAATATATTCGAAATATATTTATTGGAAAATATTATATCGTGAAGATTATTATTTTAAAAACATATAGGCGAAATATTTATATTTGAAGGACTTGATTAATTGGTTGTACTTGTATTTATTATTTATTGAGCAATATTTATGATGTTCTTGTTGCCTGGCTGTGTATATCATTGGTCGATTATTGTTGCCATCGTTGTTAATTGTTTCCTATTATTTTTGTATACTATATTGCACATGTTATTAGACAAGTGAGTGCCTTGACTGTAGCGCTTCACTACTCCACTGAGGGTAGTCTTGATACTTACTGGGTACCGACTATGCTGTACTCATACTACACTTCTGAGCATTTTTGTGCAGAGCCAGGTATTGGAGATATCATACTCGGATAGAGTTATAGTGTGATCACAAGGATTTAAGGTAGAGCTGCTTGGTCGTCGCAGTCCCTTGGAGTCTTTTCATTTTATTCTACTGTTAATTATTAATCAAACAATATTGAGTATTTTATCCTTGAGATCATTCCATGTATTCAGTTAGAGTTCGTGACTCAGTATTATCAGTCTCGGGAGGTTGATAGAATTATTTGCGATGTTGGTTTTGACACGTGTATTAAGTTATATGTTTAAAAATAATGGCTTAAATTATAATTGTAATGGGCTTACCTAGTGTTAGAGACTAAGTGCCATCACGACGCATGTGGTAAAATTTTGGATCGTGACATCCAGCAACTATGATACAAAACCAATGCAAACAGATGGTACAACAACACAGTACCACAAAATTGCAAAGTGGAGAGCCAGGTATAAATGTTAAAATCTTTGACACCGCCACAGGTAAGTATCTTCGTACCCAGAAACTTGCTTTCAAATCTAAAGAGTCTGAATATTCCAACAATCCTAATACTAACTTACACAGTAAAAGACAACTACACGCCAATCCCATAGACAACATGTTGGAGAAGAATCCAATAATTAATATCCAGTACCCCACCACTTCTAATAAATTTGCTCACTCCAAGAAGATCAAGAAGTAGACGTTAATTCCTCAAACACTCCAAATGACCTGCAAAATGATTCCCCTACCGCACGCTCTATCCTTTTGATACAACCAAAGAAAACAACCAGTAATGAAGAGACACGTGTCCCAGATGTGGCTCAAATTGATCATAACCCTACACCCTTGCATTCTGATTTGCTGCCAAATCCTAATGATAGCTCAAGTTTAACTAAGCCTCCCCTATTACATGTAGACAAAATACACTACACAAATGACAAGTCACAAAAATACAAAACAATGCTCAACACTTGTCAACAGACATCATTCAAATGGACATAGCTATGGAGTTAGCTGACCAAGCTTCCTCTATTTATTCACACACGCCAGACACACCTAATAACATGCAAATTGAATCTTCCAAATCAACTTTCCTCTAATACTTTAAAGGACACCACATGAGAGGATAATGCCAAAATTGCTACTTCCTCTAAACAGGAGAAATCGACTAATACTGCTAACTCACAGAATTCGAAGACCATCTTTCCAACTTCCCACCATGAAAAATCAGAACAACCATATGCAACTCCCACAACTAGTGTATGCAACACACCCGCTACACCTAGACCACCAACCAACCTCGTTGATCAAGGAAGACCTCCATGGCCAAGCTCTGTTCTTCACAATGATGCTCGAGGGATAGGAGATTATGGTGACCATTCGAAATCCAAACTTTCTAGCCCAAGTAGTGACAGAAGAGATGAAATTGGCAATGGACAACTCCATGAACCACATGTGGATTTCCAATATCCTCGATCTACTGGCACCTGCAGTAGCTCCAGCATTGTACCATGCCATGCACGCTCCAGCATTGTACCATAACATGCACAACCACTGGAACCTACCTCAACACTTTAATCCACTACTGAACATGAACCAAATGTTTGATCTCTCTTTTTTCCAACCTAAGGTGCTGATAGACATGAATCCACTACTATTTTCATGGCAACCACAGCCAACGCAACAACAACCACAAATGACGGCCCTAATGGAACAACCACTAAGCCCAGATTAGGAAGGACAGGAAATGGAAGAGGTGGAAGACCTGGAGATACTTCCCCCTCTGGGAAAAAGGTCATTCACAGAAATCTCAACAATAAGAGATATAGCCCTTATGCTATTCCCGAAGAGGGAGGACAATAAATACATATTCGATGCCTGATAGCTCTTAAAAAATGCTCGATCAAGATAACACCACCAATCACCAGAGCTGCAGCAGTGAATGTTGTCCTACTGACCCCAATTTGAGAGAGAGTCAATTTAGGACGAGGGGAACCAACATTAATGTAGATATACACCTTAACTTCTCTTCAATCATGAACACACCCACTAGCATAGTCATTTGGAATGTTAGAGGAACAAACAATATAGATTTTAGACGTAACTTTAGAGAATTGGTTAATAATTACAACCCCTGTCTTGTAGTCCTATTGGAAACAAAAATGTAAAGCCATGCAACCCTTAAGGAGGAGTTCTACTTTTCTGACCTGGTAGAAGTTCAAACCCATGAGAGAGCTCGCGGCTTAGTAATTATGTGGATGGACACTATGGTAGCAGTTGAACGCACTAGGCAAACTGGCCAGGAGTTGCCTGCCCCAGTTCAGGTACTCCCTAACCACACTCCCTAGCAATTTAGAGACATTTATGCAAGCACGTATCTAGTTAATAGAAATACTCTTTAGGGAAATGTTAAGTCAATATTTAATAATTATAAAGGGCCTTGGTTCATAGGTGGAGATTTTAACAATGTTTTAACGCAGGATGAAATGTGGGGAGGCAGACGGATTAGCAACAATAGGACATCTAGATTTTGGTCATGCATTAACTACTGTAATGTCACGACCCAATTTCCCCTCCGTTTGGGTATCGTGGTGGCACCTAGTCTTAGGGACTAGGTAAGCTTAACATTAATTGAAATAAAAATATTATTTAAATAACATCTGAGAATTTGAAATAGAAATCTCTACAAAGTGTTTGCTAGGAATCTTCTAAATACAACTGTCCAGAAATATTAATAAACAGTGCAAAATGAAAAGATGAAGGTGACTCTGAAGCCTGCGAATGCAGCAGCAGGTTTACCTTGAGTCTCCACAGCAATGACCCGCATAGATACTAACGAACAAATACCTGGATCTGCAAAAACAATGGGCAGAAGTATAATATGAGCATACCACAGCGGTGCCCGAAAAGTATCAAGACTAACCTCGGTGGAGTAGTGACGAGGAACAGTTAAGATACCCACTGGTCTAATAAACTGAACAAGTATAAGTATAAGAACAACATAAATACGATATATACATAAAGACTATGCAATATGGGTAACAATACAATATTTGCAATAAGAAAGGAAACAACAAGTATTAGCGGAATACCATAAAAATGACACAGAAAAGTGAATGGAACACAACATAAATCCGGAATCACAAATACAGCCAGGACAAGTAATAACTCAGCAACTACAACCAGTTTTACATCAGGTTTTAGGCATCAAACTCTACGAGGTACTGAACCTCGGACAAATCATAACTCACGGGTCTCACTACCTGAACCCTAACACTTGGCATCATGTGCCATCATAACACCTTATAACCACACTGACGACTCACGTGCCAATAGAGCCATTCTCGCATAGAAGGAAAATAAACAAGGGTGAGCATCCATGCTCAACAATATCAAGAAAACCTCTTATCTGATATTAGTGCTTAACTATTTGTATGCTTGTGCAAGTGTCCTAACATAGTCCATACCAGCAAATAAGTACAAGGAAAAAGAACGGACATCACGTACAATATTTTCTCACAACTTTCACAAGATGAAGCTCACAAGAGTAAGTGTACCACTACCCAAATATCAATAACAAGAATGCCCATGGGCCATCACAAATCATCACAAATCAGTCCCTGACACAACCCACCTTGTCTCACCACGTGTGCAATAATAAAGTAAGTGCCCGCCTTGTCTCGCCACACGTGCATAATAATGTTCCCACCTTGTCTCGCCACATGCGCAACCCACACATATATATCCCGCCTTGTAACGCCGCATGTGCAAATATCAATAGTAACAATGGCACGACATAAACCACGTGTAACCCCATAACAACAACCGCATGGCAGAAACCTCATGCATCACAATAACAACAATGACACGACAGAAACCTCATGCAACACAATAACCACAACTACACGGTAGAAACCTCGTGCATCACAATAATAACAACCGCATGACAGAAACCTCGTGCATCACCACAATAAGTACAACAACAACAATGATAATAATACAAGGGTACGACAAAAAGTCAACTAAGAAATTCCTGAACTCAAACAAAACGGAGGAACTATGTCATTAGGAGTAGCCATGATAGAGAATGCTAGTCATAATAAGAGCAGCACAACAAGAAAGGAAATATTATGTAACAACGGTCCACAATGTACAGTTCGACAATGAGGGAGCTAACACAAGATGAATAATTGCAAATAAGGACAAGTCAACAAAAATATAGGATATCTAACTTCTTTTAAGGTTGGGCAGTAAAGGGAGAGATACAACAAATTCCAATTAAGGATAAGCAGTATAAGGATAATCATTTGCCTCAATTAAGGATAAACAATTACATAAGAGAAAATTATAATTTTAGATAAAGATAAGCAGTTAGGGAGAAGACAACACGACAATAGAAGAGATACAATTTCAGTTAAGGCACATATGAATCAAAGGAACAACAAAAGTGGATCATGAAGCAATTAATTCCAATTAAAGGAGGTAGAAGTGAAACTAGAAATTAAGAAACGTAATCATAACGAGAACAACTGCATATTGAGTGAATACAAGGACCTAAGAATCCCTAAAGGCCAATTTTCCACAAATAAGTCAGAGTACGTACTCGTCACCTCACGTACACGGACTATAATTAGCATAGAAGACTCAAATCCTAATGGGTAGTTCCCCTACACGAAGTTAGGAAAGATACTTACCTCAAAGAAGTCAGACCCATACTCAAAAATGAACTTCTCGGGTGAAATGACCTCCTTACGGCTCAAATCTAATCAAAATAACTTCAAAACACAAATAAAACTCATAAGAGACTATTCCGGATCATAAAGCCTCAAAGGACACGCGAACCCACGCGAACGCGAAGAGGACATGCGAACGCGAAGAGTAAATGATCACCCGTGCTTGGGGTCTGGTATCTACTCTGCGAACACGGAAGGAAGGATGCGAACGCAAAAAAGGTAAAAGGCAAACCTTTGCGAATGTGAGAGCTTGAACGTGAACGCGAAGAACAAATATTCCCTCCTCCAAAATTACTCATCGCGAACGCAGAGGAGCAGACGCGAACGCAAAAGAAAAAACCATATAACAGATATCAGCAGTCCAAAAATAGAAAGAAATGGCCCGTAGCCCATCCGAAACACACCTGAGGCCCCTCGGGAACCCGTCCAAACATACCACCAAGTTCGATAACCTAACACGGACTTGTTCGGGGTCTCAAATCACATCAAACAACATCGAACCAAGAATCGAACTTATAAATTTCCAAATCTTCCAACTTCTAAAACTCGTGCCGAAACCTATCAAACCAACCCGAAATGACGTCAAATTTTCCAAGCAAGTCCCAAATAACATAACAGAGCTCTTCCAACTCCCGAAATTGCATTCCAACCCCGATATCAAAAAGTCCACTTCCGAACCAAATCTCCCAAAAATCGACTTTCGCCATTTCAAGCCTAAATCAGCTATTGACCTAAGATTCATAGTCCGGAAACGCTCCTAAGTCCAAAATCACCCAATGGAGCTAACAGAACCGACATAACTCCATTACGGAGTCGTCTGTAGATAGTTCCAACAACAGTCAAAATCTTAAGACTTAAGCTTCCATTTTAGGGAACACCCATTCTGATATGAGTTCAACCATACTAAATCATCAAATTTCGATACCATTTCGTCCCTCAAATCATGATTTTTCGTTTTGAAACTTTTCTTCAAAAACCACCATTTTCCTCAACTCAAAACAAAAATTAAATGATAAAAATAAAAATAAAATCATGGAATATATTAAATTCTAGGTGAAGAACACTTACCCAATCGATTTGCTTGAAAAACCGATAAAGAATCGCTCAAATCCGAGCTATAGAACTCGGAAGGGTGATCGCTTTCACGAAGAAGAAAAATGAAGGCTGCCAGAAGACCCTTTGCGAACGCGAAGCATTGGGGATAAGAACCTACGCGAACGCAAAGAGGACACGCGAATACGAAGAGTAAATGATCACCAGCGCTCGGGGGCCTGGTTTATACTACGTAAGGGTGGAAGGAACGATGCGAGTGCGAAAAAGGAAAAAGGTAGACCTTCGCGAATGCAAGAGCATGAATGCGAACGCGATGAACAAATATTCCCTCCTCCAATATTACTCATCGCGAACGCGGAGGAGCAGATGCGAACGCAAAGGAGAAAACTAGATGACAAATCTCAGCAGTCCAAATATAGAAGGAAATGGCCCGTAGCCCATCCGAAACACACCTGAGGCCCACCGGGACCCCGTCCAAACATACCAACAAGTTCCATAACCTAACACGGACTCTCTCGGGGTCTCAAATCACATCAAACAACATCGAACCAAGAATCGAACTTATAAATTTCCAAATCTTATAGCTTCTAAAATGCGTGCTGAAACCTATCAAACCAACCCGGAATGACGTCAAATTTTGCAGGCAAGTCCCAAATAACATAACGGGGCTGTTCCAACTCTCGAAATCGCATTCCAACCACGATATCAAAAAGTCCGCTTCCTGTCCAAATCTCCAAAAAATCGACTTTCACCATTTCAAGCCTAAATCAGCTACTGACCTAAGATTCACAGTCCGAACACGCTCCTAAGTCCAAAATCACCCAACGGAGCTAACGAAACTGACATAACTCTATTCTGGAGTTGTTTTCACACAGTTTCGACTACGGTCAAAATTCTAAGATTTAAGCTTCTGTTTTAGGGATCAAGTGTCCCAAATCACTTTGAATCATCTGGTAACTGAATTCAGCCACGCACACAAGTCAATACACATAATACGAAGTTGTTCGGGGCCTTATGCCACTGATCAGGACTTAAATTCTCAAAACGACCAGCCGGGTCGTTACATCCTTCCCCTCTTAAACATATGTCCGTCCCTGAACGTGCCAAGAATTGCCTCGAAGTCTTCAAATCACTGAAAGTATATATTCAACATACACCCGCGGGTGACCCCACATCACCTCAATCCATATAAGCCTAACGACCCCATCCCATCTGTAATTTATCCTTTCTATCAACACCGATAAGCCTTAGAGTCAAAATTCTCACCTTTCATTTATCTTCAAAAGACCCGATTCTATATCCATACCAAGTATCAGTCTCAACCAATTGCAACAACGCATGCCTATAGCCACAAGGTATGACCACTCAACATGAAATGCCACACATATGCCCATGATAACATTTCTGATCACAATAGCTGCTCATAATCAAAACCAACACCGACAATTAGCCTCATATCTGCTAGAGACCCGTTTCAAACCTCCACAACACTGACAATGATGCAAGAAACACGAAGACCTCATAACTGTACACCCGGGTCAACAAGTTACATCTAACATCACCGGGCATACACCCCGCAAACTAAAACTCAAGAAGCACATAACGATAATGACTAAATATGTATAGAGAAACATATAAGAGAAATATCAAACAAGCCCGACAGGCACAACTCTCTAACAGTACCATGCTACGAATCAATTTAAAAGGAAAAATAAAAGTACATGAACGAATCATAAGGATCTCAACCAGGTATAACTTCCACCGCGACATGCAGCCTGGCTCAAACATATCAAATCACATGGAATCGCGAGGGTCTCACCCTCAACTCTGAATCACAAGCCGAATATACATCATACCAATTGAAATCTTCCACTAACTTAGTTCTGCCAATAAAATCACAACACTTACTGAACTCTCGCCGCGGTAGAATATCAAATCACAAATCGTAACCAATTACTCAGGAATCACATAAAACCTAAATTAATGGACAACATGAATTCACTTCTAGTCTCGTAACTTTCAATAATGAATTAAAACAACGATAGACACGGTTATCACTCATAGAATCTCCCAACAGGGGAAAACACATAAACATAATACTAAGTTATGAAGTCACCCATAGGTGGGACAACAAATAGGGGAACTCTCCCAGATAAGCAGAACCGATTCAAAATACGAATGGTGCCCCTCTGTAACAAATCAAAAGCATACCGCTATGACATCATCTGGCACAGCAGCCTCCAACCTACTATATGAGACACATTATAGGACGGGCCTTCCCATCTTGGGTGCCCTCTACTCGCCTGAATACTCCAATGTGACACACATGTCCGGAGTCCAAGACAATCCCCCACCCTGTAGCCGGTATCTTCACACTCGAAGCAACCTCTCTACTAACATGGCTGTAGGAAATTTACGATACGGGTACTCTGAGACCCATGAGCACCTGAAACACTGTGCGAAGCCTGAAGTGCAAACGAAACTGGCTGACTCACAAAACCACTACCATGTCGTACCCTGCCTCCAAAAAAAGGACCAGTAGATCTCTCTGGTCTATGAGGCCTCCTTATCCTCTCTCCTGATCTCTCCTGTACTCTCTCTCTCTCATGGCCCCACCTATTCTCTCTCTCCCGATCCCACATGCCCTCTACACGGCGAGCGATCCCTACCACCTGCTGAAATGAAACATCTGACTCTAACACCCGAGCCATGCTGAACCAAATATCATGCATGAGTCCCTCAATGAATCTATGGACATGCTCTCTAACTGTGGCGACCAAAGCAAGTGCATGCCTGACAAAATCACTAAATCTCACGGCATACTCTGATACTGACATAGTACCCTAGTGTAACCGCTCAAACTCTGCGCGCCATGCATTTCGAAGTGACTGAGGTACGAACTCTCTCAAGAATATTTCTGAAAACTACACCTATGTAAGTGAAGCTGCATCAGCCGGGATGCCCAACTCATATGCTTGCCACCACTGATAAGCCGATCCCTTAAATTGGAACGTAGTTAAAGCAACCCCACTCGTCTCAACAATATCCATAGTGTGGAGAATGTGATGGCACTCATCCAGAAAACATTGTTCACTCTCTGAAGCCAAACCACTGAATGTAGGAGGGTCATATTTCTTGAACCTTGCAAGTCTAAGCTGTTTTTCTTTAGATGTTGCTGCCCTAACCACGGGCTGAACTGGGACCACAGTTTGTGTCGCCATGACACCTGGAACCTTACCAATATGAACTCGCTGCTATGGGGTGTGGGTAGCGGGATTCTAGGTTCCTCCCTCGGTCTATGAAGTAGCTGGTGCAACTGGAATTAACCTTGCCTGAGCCAATATACCAAACATGCTCAGGAACTGTGCTAAGCTCTCCTGAATCCGGGGGTAACAACAGGCGCCTCCAGTACCTGCCCCCTAACTGGAACTACTGGCGGCTCATCAACTGTTGCTCTGGTAGGTGCTATAGCTACGGCGCGTGCTCCTCTTCGGCCTCTACCTCTGCCCCTAGCGACATCTTCTCTGGTGGCAACGTCATCAGCAACTGCAGCTCGTGTCCTCACTATCTATGAGAGAATGGAATGATAAAAGTTCAAACTTTGAGATCAATGAACTCGCACGATAGAAATAAAGGAAGTGAAACTGTCCTAATATAATAGTTTCATAGCCTCTAGAAGATAAGTACAACCGTCTCTGTACCGATCCGCAAGACTCTAATAAAATCGCTTATGACTTGTAGCACCTATGAACCTAGAGCTCTAATACTAACTTATCACGACCCAATTTTCCCTCCGTTTGGCTATCATGATTGGATCTAGTCTTAGGGACTAGGTAAGCCTAACATTAATTGAAACAACAACATTATTTAAATAACATCTGACAATTTGAAATAGAAATCTCTTAAAATTTACAATTCCCAAAATCGGTAGTACGATTCATAAGCTCTACAGAGTGTTTGCTAGAAAACTTCTAAATACAACTGTCTAGAAATAAGAATAAACAGTGCAAAATGAAAAATTGAAGGTGACTCTGAAGCCTGCGAATGCAGCATCAGGTTTACCTTGAGTCTCCATAGCAACGACCCACACAGCTACTAACGAACAAATACCAGGATCTACACAAAAATGTGTAGAAGTATAGTATGAGCACACCACAGCGGTGCCCAGTAAGTATCAAGACTAACCTCGGTGGAGTAGTGACTAGGTATAGTCAAGACACCCACTTGTCTAATGAACTGAACAAGTATAAGTATAGGAACAACAAAAATATGATATCTACATAAAGACTATGCAATATGGCTCACAATACAGTAATTGCAATAATAAAGGAAACAACAAGTATTAGCGGAATACCATAAAAATAACATAGAAAAGTGAACGGAACACAAACTAAATCCGGAATCACAAATAAAGCAAGGACAAGTAATAACTTAGCAACTACAACCGCTTTTACATCAGGTTTTAGTCATCAAACTCCACGAGGTACAGAACCTCGGACAAATCACAACTCACGGGTCTCAATACCTGAACCCTAACACTTGGCATCCTGTGCCCTCAAAACACCTTATAACTGCACTAACGACTCACATGCCGATAGATACATTCTCACATAAAAGGCAAATAAAAAATGGTGAGCATCCATGCTCAACAATATCAAGAAAACTTCTTATCCGATAAGAGTACTTAACTTTGTGTATGCTTGTGTAAGTGTCCTAACATAGTCCATACTAGGAAATAAGTAAAAGGAATAGGAACTGACAACACGTAGAATAGTTTCTCATAACTTTCACAAGATGAAGCTCACACAGGTTAGTGTATCACTACACAGATGTTAACAATAAGAATGCCAACGGACCATCACACATCAATCCCTGACACAGCCCACCTTGCCTCGCCACTTGTGCAATGATAAAGTAAGTGCCTGCCTTGTCTCGCCACACGTGCATAACAATGTTCCCACCTTGTCTCGCCACATGTGCAACCCATATATATATATACCCCCTTGTCATGTCGCATGTGAAAATATCAATAGTAACAATGGCACGGTAGAAACCTCGTGCAACCCCATAACAGCAACCGCACGGTAGAAACCTCGTGCATCACAATAATAATAACCGCACGGCAGAAACCTCGTGAATCACAATAACCACAACTACACGGTAGAAACCTCGTACATCACAATAATAACAACTACACGACAGAATCCTCGTGCATCACCACAATAAGTACAACAACAACAATGTTAATAATACAAATAAGTCAACTCAGAAATTCCTGAAGTCAAATAAACGGGGGAACTATGTCACAAGGAGTAGCCACAATAGAGAATGCCAGTCATAATAAGAACATCTCAACAAGAAAGAAAATATTATGTAACAACGGTCCAGAATGTACAGTTCGACAACGATGGACCTAACACAAGACGAATAATTCCAAATAAGGACGAGTAAACTAAAATATAGGAAATCTAAATTTTTTTAAGGTTGGGCAATTAAGAGAGAGATACAACAACTCCAATTAAGGATAAGCAATATAAGGATAATCATTTGCCTTAATTAGGGATGAACAATTACCGAATAGATAATTATAATTTCAGTTAATGATAAGCAGTTAGGGAAAAGGCAACACGACAATAGAAGAGATACAATTTTAGATAAGGCACATATGAATCAAATGAACAACAAAAGTTGATCATGAAGAAATTAATTCTAATTAAAGCAGGTAGAAGTGAAACTGGGAATTAAGAAACGTAATCATAACGAGAACAACTGCATATTTAGTGAATACAAGGACCTAAGAATCCCTAAAGGCCAATTTTCCAGAAATAAGTCCGGGTACGTACTCGTCACCTCGCGTACACGGACTACAATTAGCATAGAAGACTCAAATCCTAAAGGGTAGTTCCCTCACATGAAGTTAGGCAAGATACTTACCTCAAAGAAGACAGACCAATACTCAAAAATGAATTTCTCGAGTGAAATGACCCCCGGACGGCTAAAATCTAATCAAAATAACTTCAAAGCACTAATAAAACTCATAAGAGAGTATTCTGGATCATAAATCCTCAATCTTTAACAAAGTCTAAAAATCGGTCCAAAAGTCGACCCCCGGGCCCGCACCTCAGAACCCAACAAATTTCACAAAACCCGAACACCCATTCCGATACGAGTTCAACCATACTAAATAATCAAATTCCGATACCATTTCGTCCCTCAAATCATGATTTTTCATTTTGAAACTATTCTTCAAAAACCACCATTTTCCTCAACTCAAAACACAAATTAAATGATAAAAATAAAAATAAAAATAAAATCATGTAATATATTAAATTCTAGGTGAAGAACACTTACCCATCGATTTTCTTCAAAAACCTACAAAGAATAGCTCAAAACCGAGCTCTAGTACTCCGAATATTGTGAAAATCGCAAACCCTCGGAATAGAGCACTATTTATTCTGCCCATGACTTAAAGCATCGCGAACGCGGAAGGGTTATCATGTTCGCGAAGAAGAAAAATGAAAGCTGCCAGAAGACCCTTCGCAAACGCGACCAAAGGGATGCGATGCGAAGCACAAGGGACAGGAACCTACGTGAACGCGAAGAGGACACGCAAACACGAAGAGTAAGTGATCCCTAGCGCTCGGGGCCTGGTTTCTACTATGCGAACGCGGAATGAAGGATGCGAACACGAAAAAGGAATAAGGCAGACCTTCGTGAACGTGAAAGCGAAGAACAAATATTCCTTCCTCCAAAATTACTCATCGCGAACGTGGAGGAGCAGACGCGAACGTGAAGGAGAAAACCAGATGACAGATATCAGCAGTCCAAAAATAGAAGGAAATGGCCCGTAGCCCATACGGAACATACCCGAGACCCCCCGGGAACCCGTCCAAACATACCAACAAGTTCCATAACCTAACACGGACTCGCTCGGGGTCTCAAATCACATCAAACAACATCCAACCTAGAATCGAACTTATAATTTTCCAAATCTTTCAACTTCTAAAACTCATGCCGAAACTTATCAAACCAACCTAGAATGACGTCAAATTTTGCAGGCAAGTCCCAAATAACATAACGGAATTGTTCCAACTCTCGGAATCGCATTCCAACCCCGATATCAAAAAGTTCGCTTCTGGTCCAAATCTCCAAAAAATTGACTTTCCCCTTTTCAAGCCTAAATCAGCTACTTACCTCAGATTCACAGTCTGGACATGCTCCTAAGTCCAAAATCACCCAACGGATCTAACAGAACTGATGGAACTCCATTCCGGAGTCACCTTCACTCAGTTCCAACTACGATCAAAATCCTAAGACTTAAGCTTCTGTTTTAGGGACTAAGTCTCCCAAATCACTCTGAATCAACCGGTAACTGAATTCCTATAATGATTATATTTCATGATTCCATACTCATTTATATCATGAATCCGCGAATTTATGGAAGAAAAATCAGATTTGTATAAAATCTTCCAAAACTGTAAAAAGATGATTTCAAGGTCAATACGATGTCGGAATTCGATAATTTTTGTATGTTTGGACTAGTGGTTGACTGGGAATTCATATTTTATAACCTTTGCCGGGTTCCGAGACTTGGGATCCACTGTTGATTTTTGAGTTAATTTCAGACTTAGATTGTGAAATTTAGCAAATTCATATGGAATTAATTCCTACGATTCGTGTTGAGTATATTGAATTGTTTTTTACTAGATTGGAAGCTTTCAGATATGAGTTCGCGTGCCAGAGGTTTATTGGAATCTTGAAAAAAAATTTCGAAACGAGGTCAGTATCTTGCCTAACCTTGAGTGGGGGAATTACCCCTTAGGCATTGAGTCTTATGTGGAAATTGTGTAATTGAACACTATGTACGCGAGGTGACGAGTACGTACTTGGTTTATATGTGCAAATTATGCCGGTTGAAATTCGTAGACGCCCTTATGTATTAAATTGGAAAATTGTTGGAACTTAGTAAATCCCTGATTTGTCATGCCTCATTCGTTGTTTGTCGAATTTGTATTTTATATGATTATTTGGTGTCATTGTCACTTGGATTTTTATGTGAATTCAGTGTGTTGTTGATTTGATATTTCTTGGAAATAATGTCATTATTGATTTTTATTTGCAAATATTTAATTAAATAAGTTTAAATTAAGGCATTTATATATTTATCTAAAATTTAGATTAAAAAGGCGTTGTCCTAAGATGAGTTATTTTCCCATCCTTGTGGTTGTTTTTGAAATTTTATGTACATTGTTTTGAAATGTGGACTATCTGTTGTGAAATTAATTGACTTTGTTGTACCTTTGGAATGGTTGTGGCCTATGGGAAATTTATGAATAAGTTGATGATGTTGTGCGGTTGTGATAATATTTTGTGTGAATTGTTGTGTGATTTGGGTTACTGTTATGCGACGTATAACGGTGGAATTCCATTGTTGACATTATGCAGGCATACGGGTGGCATTTCACTGGTGTTAAGTGTGTTGAGATATTGTCTGGGCGGAGTGATAAGGGAGGCTACTATAGGAGCGATAAGGGTGGCTATTTATATTGTCAGGGCGGAGGGATAAGGGAGGCTATTATAGGAGTGATAAGGGTGGATATAGGAGAGATGAGGGTGGCTATTGTCAAGGATGATATGTAATGTTGTGAGGTTATTGGGTTGGTAATTTTCATGTGATGTTGTAATTTTTCTTGTGTTTATTTTTATACCTTGTGCAATTTGTATTGTTGTTGGTAAACTGATAATAGTTTGATATATGGTGATATTGGGAGCCTGTGGTTATTTCTAGGCGAATTATGAAATGAAATGTGGGCACAAGGTGCCGTGAGTAAATAATGATGATATTGGCACGTGAACTGTCCGCGCAGTTGTGATGTGAAATATGGGCAAGAAGTGCCGTGAGTAAATAATGATGATATTGGCACGTGAATTGTCCGTGCAGTTGTGATATGAAATGTGGGCGCGAGATGTCGTGGTTAAATGATGATGATATTTGGCATGTGAGTTGTCCGTGCAGTCTGATAAAGAAATTGGCACGAGGTGCCCTGGAAATATGAAAGTGGGCTGAGACCCGTATTTTATGATTTTGAAATGTTGTGTCACAGGGTGACTTTTATTCGAAATATATTTATTTGAAAGAATTTTATTTGAAAGATATTTATTTGAAGGAATTATATTTGAAAGAGATTTATTAGAAAGGGATTTATGTGGAAATATTATATCCTGAAGATTTCTATTTGAAAAACATATAGGCAAAAGATTTATATTGGAAGAACTTGATTAATTGGTTGTACTTGTATTCATTATTTGTTGCGCAATATTTATGGTGTTCTTGTCGCCCAGTTGTGTATATCACTTGTAGATTATTGTTGCCACCATTGTTATTTGTTTCCTATTATTTTTGTATAATATATTGCACAGGTTATTATACTAGTGAGTGTCTCGACTGTACCTCATCACTACTTTACTGAGGTTAGTCTTGATACTTACTGGGTACCGACCGTGGTGTACTCATACTACACCACATGTTATTATGTTGTGGGGTTATTGTGTTGGTAATGATATATGATGATGTGGGGTTATTGTGTTTGTAATTTTTATGTGATGATGTGGGGTTATTGCGTTGGTAAATTTCATGTGATGTTGTGATTTTCCTTGTGTTTGTTTTTGTATCTTGTGCAATTTGTCTTGTTGTTGGTAAATTGATATTAGTCAGATCTATGTTGAAATTGGGAGCATGTGGCTATTGTCAGGCGGATTATGAAATGAAATGTGGGCACGAAGTGCCGTGAGTAAATGATGATGATATTGGCACGTGAGTTTTCCGTGCGGTTGTGATAGAGAAATTGGCCCGAGGTGCCGTGGAAATATGAAAGTGGGTTGAGACTCGTATTTCTATCATTTTTAAATGAGGTGTCACAGGGTGACTTTTTTTTTCGAAAGATATTTATTTGAAAGAATTATACGTGAAACAAATTTATGATTTGGCACAAGGTACCGTAGAAATATGAAAATGGGCTGAGACCGTATTTCTATAATTTTTAAATGAGGTGTCACCGGGTGACTTTTATTCAAAAGATATTTATTTGAAAGAATTATATTTGAAAATGATTTTTTTGAAAGAATTATATTTGAAAGATATTTATTTCAAGGAATTATATTTAAAATACATTTATTTGAAGGGAGTATATTTGAAATATATTTATTGGAAAATATTATATCCTGAAGATTATTATTTAAAAAACATATAGGCGAAATAGTTATATCTCAAAGACTTGATTAATTGGTTGTACTTGTATTCATTATTTATTGAGCAGTATTTATGGTGTTCTTGTTCCCCAGCTGTGTATATAATTGGTCGACTATTATTTCCATCATTGTTAATTATTTCCTATTATTTTTGTATACTATATTGACATGTTATTAGACTAGTGAGTTTCTTGACTGTACCTCGTCACTACTCCACAGAGGGTAGTCTTGATACTTACTGGTTACCAACTGTGGTGTACTCATTCTACTCTTCTGAGCATTTTTGTGCAGAGCCAAGTATTGGAGATATCGGACTCGGATAGAGTTAGAGTGTGATCGCAAGGATTTAAGGTAGAGCTTCTTGGTCATCGCAGTCCCTTGAAGTCGTTCCATTTTATTGTACTATTAATTATTAATCAAACAGTATTTAGTATTTGATCCTCGAGATCATTCCATATATTTAGTTAGAGTTCGTGACTCAGTATTACCAGTCTTGGGAGGTTGGTAGAATTATTTCCATTGTTGGTTTCGACACGTGTATTAAGTTATATGTTTAAAAAAATGAATTAAATTGTAATTGTAATCGTCTTACCTAGTCTTAGAGACTAAGTGCCATCACGACGCCTGTGATGGAATTTTGGGTCGTGACATCTAGCAACAACTATGATACAGAACCAGACAAACAGATGGTACAACAACACAGTACCACAAAATTGCAAAGTGGAGAGCTAGGTATAAATGTTAAAATCTTTGACGCTGCCACATGTAAGTATCTTCGTTCCCAGAAAATTGCTTTCAAATCTAAAGAGTCTGAATATTCCAACAATCCTAATACTAACTTACACAATAAAAGACAACTACACGCCAATTCCATAGACAACATGTTGGAGAAGAATCCAATAATTAATATCCAGTACCCCACCACTTCTAATAAATTTGCTCTCTCCAAGAAGATCATGAAGAAGACGTTAATTCCTCAAACGCTCCAAATGACCTGCAAAACGCTTCTCCTACCGCACACTATATCCCTTCGATACAACCAAAGAAATCAACCAGTAATGAAGAGACACGTGTCCCAGACGTGGCTCAAAATGATCATAACCCTACACCCTTGCATTCTCATTTGCTGCCAAAGCCTAATGATAGCTCAAGTTTAACTAAGCCTCCCCTATTACATGCAGATAAAATACACTCCACAAATGACAAGTCACAAAAATACAAAACAATGTTCAACAATTGTCAACAGACATCATCCAAATGGACATAGCTATGGAGTTAGCTGATCAAGCTGCCTCTATTTATTCGCACACGCCAAACTCACCGAATAACATTCAAATTAAATCTTCCAAATCAGCTTTCCTCTAATACTTTAAAAGACACCACATGAGAGAATAATGCCAAACTTGCTACTTCCTCTAAATAGGAGAAATCGACTAACACTGCTAACTCACAGAATTCCCAGACCATCTTTCCAACTTCCCACCATAAACAATCAGAACAACCACATGCAACTCCCACACCAGGTGTACGCAACACACCCGCTACACCTAGACTACCAACCAACCTTGTGGATCAAGAAAGACCTCTATGGCCAAGCTGTATTCTTCACCATGATGCTCGAGGGATAGGAGATTATAGTGACCATTTGAAATCCAAACTTTCTAGCCCAAGTAGTGACAAAATGGATGAAATTGGCCATGTACAACTCCATGAACCACATGTGGATGTCCAATATCCTCGATGGCACCTGCAGTAACTCCAGTATTGTACCATGCCATGCACAACCACTGGAACCTACCTCAACACTTTAATCCACTACTGAACATGAACAAAAATGTTTGATCTCCCTTTTTTCCATCCTTAGGTGCTGATCGACATGAATCCACTACTATTTCCATGGCAACCATAGCCAACGCAACAACAACCACAAATGGAGGCCCCGATGGAACAACCACTAAGCCCAGATTAGGAAGGACAAGAAATGGAAGAGGTCGAAGACCTGGAGATACTTCCCCCTCTAGGAATAAGGCATTCACAGAAATCTCAACAATAAGAGATATAGCCCTTATGCTATTCCCGGAGAGGGAGGACAAGAAAAACATATTTCGATTCCGAGATAACACCACCAATCAGCAGAGCTGCAGCAAAGCATGTTTTCCTACTGACCCCAATTTGAGGGAGAGTCAATTCAGGACGAGGGGAACCAACCCTAATGGAGATACACACCTTAGCTTCTCTTAAATCATGAACACACCCACTAGCATAGTCATTTGGAATGTTAGAGGTGCAAACACTGAAGATTTTAGACGTAACTTAAGAGAATTGGTAAATAATTACAACCCATGTATGGTAGTCCTATTGGAAACAAAAATGAAAAGCCATGCAACCCTTAAGGTGGAGTTCAACTTTTCCTACTTGATAGAAGTTCCAACCCATGAGAGAGCTGGCGGCATAGTAATTATGTGGATGGACACTATGGTAGCTGTTGAACGCATTAGGCAAACTGGCCAAGAGCTGCATGCCCCAGTTCAGGTACTCCCTAACCACACTCCTTGGTAATTTAGTGCCATTTATGCAAGCACATATCTAGTTAATAGAAATACTCTTTTAGAAAAACGTTAAGTCAATATTTTATAATTATAAAGTGCCTTGGTTCATAGGCGGAGATTTTAACGATGTTCTAACGCAGGATGAAAAGTGGGGAGGCAGACAGATTAGCAACAATAGGACATCTAGATTTTGGTCATGCATTAACTACCGTAAAGTCACTACCCAATTTCCCCTCCGTTTGGGTATCGTGATGAAACCTACTCTTAGGGACTAGGTAAGCCTAACATTAATTGAAATAAAAATATTATTTAAATAACATCTGACAATTTGCAATAGATATCTCTACAGAGTGTTTGCCAAAAAACTTCTAAATACAACTGTCTAGAAATAAGAATAAACAATGCAAACTGAAAACTTGAAGGTGACTCTGAAGCCTGACAAGGAAGCAACAGGTTTACCTTGAGTCTCCACAGCAACGACCCGCACAACTACTAACGAACAATATGTAGAAGTATAGTATGAGAACACCACATTATCAAGACTAACCTCGGTAGAATAGTGACGAGGAACAGTCAAGACACGCACTGGTCTAATGAACTAAACAAGTATAAGTATAGGAACAATAGAAATATGATATCTACATAAAGACAATGCAATATGGCTCACAATACAGTAATTGCAATAAGAAAGGAAACAACAAGTATCAGCGGAATACCATAAAAATGACACAGAAAAGTGAATGGAACACATCCTAAATCAGGAATCACAAATACAGCAAGGACAAGTTATAACTCAGCAACTACAACTGCTTTTACATCAAGTTTTAGTCATCAAACTCCACGAGGTACCGAACCTCAGACAAATGACAACTCACGGGTCTCAATACCTGAACCCTAACACTTGGCATCCTGTGCACTCATAACACCTTATAACCACACTGACGACTCACGTGCCAATAGAGCCATTCTCACATAGAAAGCATATAAACAAGGGTGAACATCCATGCTCAACAATATCAAGAAAACCTCTTATCCGATAAGAGTGCTTAACTACGTGTATGCTTGTGCAAGTGTCCTAAAATAGTCCATACCAGCAAATAAGTAAAAGGAAAAAGAATGGACAACACATAGAATAGTTTCTCAAAACTTTCACAATATGAATCTCACACAGGTAAGTGTACCACTACACAAATGTCCACAACAACAAGAATATTTTCTTGCCGCGTGTACAATAATAAAGTAAGTGCCCGACTTGTCTCGCCACACATGCATAATAATGTTCCCACCTTGTCTTGCCACATGCGCAACCCACATATATATATATATATCCCGCCTTGTCACATCGCACGTTCAAATATTAATAGTAACAATGGCACAACAGAAACCTCGTACAACCACATAATAGCAACCGCACGGCAGAAACCTCGTGCATCACAATAACCACAACCGCACGGCTGAAACCTCGTGCATAACAATAACAACTGCTGCACGACAGAAACCTCATGCATATTAATAACAATAACTGCACGGTAGAAACCTCGTGTATCACAATAACCACAACCGCACGGCAGAAACCTCGTGCATCACAATAACAGCTACTGCACGGCAGAAACCTCGTGCATCACCACAATAAGTACAACAACAACAATGATAATAATATAAGAGTACGACAAATAAGTCAACTCAGAAATTCCTGAACTCAAAGAAACGGGGGAACTATTTCACAAGGATTAGCCACAATAGAGAATGCCAGTCATAATAAGAAAAACTCAACAAGAAAGGAAATATTATGTAACAACGGTCCAAAATGTACAGTTCGACAACGAGGGAGCTAACACAAGACGAATAATTCAAAAAAATGACAAGTCAACTAAAATATAGGAAATCTAACTTGTTTTAAGGTTGGGCCATTAAGAGAGAGATACAACAACTCAATTAAGGATAAGCAGTATAAGGATAATCATTTGGCTCAATTAAGGATGAAAGATTACCGAAGAGATAATAATAATTTTAAATAAAGATAAGCAGTTAGGGAAAAGACAACACGACAATAGAAGAGATACAATTTCAATTAAGGCACATATGAATCAAATTAACAACAAAAGTGGATCATGAAACAATTAATTCCAATTAAAGAAGGTAGAAGTGACACTGGAAATTAAGAAACCTAATCATAATAAGAACAACTGCATATTTAGTGAATACAAAGACCTAAGAATCCCTAAAGGCCATTTTTCCACAAATAAGTCCGGGTACGTACTCGTCAGCTCGCGTAAACGGACTACAATTAGCATAGAAGACTCAAATCCTAAAGGGTAGTTCCCCCACACGAAGTTAGGCAAGATACTTACCTCAAAGAAGACAAACCAATACTCAAAAATGAACTTCTCGGGTGAAATGACCCCCGGACGGCTAAAATATAATCAAAATAACTTCGAAGCAATAATAAAACTCATAAGAGAATATTTTCGATCATAAAGCCTCAATCTTTAACAAAGTCTAAAAATCGGTCCAAAAGTCGACGGCCGAGCCCGCACCTCGGAAGCCGACAAATTTCACAAAACCTGAACACCCGTTCCGATACGAGTTCAACCATACTAAATCATCAAATTCCAATACCATTTCGTCCCTCAAATTATGATTTTTCATTTTGAAACTTTTCTTCAAAAACTACCATTTTCCTCAACTCAAAACACAAATTAAATGATAAAACTAAAAACAAAATCATGGAATATATTAAATTCTAGGTGAAGAATAATTACCCAATTAATTTTCTTAAAAAGCTCACAAAGAATTGCTAAAAACCGAGCTCTAGAACACCAAAAATGGTGAAAATGGAAAACCATCGGAATAGAGTATAACCTAACACGAACTCGCTCGGGGTCTCAAATCACATCAAATAACATCGAACCAAGAATCAAACTTATAAATTTCCAAATCTTCCAATTTCTAAAACTCATGTCGAAACGTATCAAACTAACCCGGAATGACGTCAAAGTTTGCAGGCAAGTCCAAAATAACATTACGGAGTTGTTCCAACTCTAGGAATTGCATTCCAACCCCGATATCAAAATATCTGATTCCGGTCCAAATCTCAAATAAATCGAATTTCCCTATTTCAAGCCTAAATCAGCTACTGACCTCAGATTCACAGTCCGGACTTGCTCCTAAGTCCAAAATCATCCAACGGAGCTAACGGAACTGACGAAACTCCATTATGTAGTCGTCTTCACACAGTTCCAACTACGGTCAAAATCCTAAAGCTTCCGTTTTAGGGACCAAGTGTCCCAAATCACTCTGAATCATCTGGTAGTTGAATATAACCACGCACGCAAGTCAATACACATAATAAGAAGGTGCTCAAGGCCTTATGCCGCCAATCGGGACTTAAATTCTCAAAATGACCAGCCGAGTCGTTACATATAAATTAATATATTTAGGGTTCAAGGGATGTCGTTACACTTAGTCAAACCATAGAAATAGGAGGCGTGTGCTTCTCCTAGAAAGACTTGACCGATGTCTTGCTAACGAAGCTTGTTTAAATTCATACCCATTAGTAAGCATAACACACCTGCCCAAAACATACTCTGACCACAACCCTCTTTTAATTAGGCTAACAAATCCTAGTGCCGCTAATACCACCAAACCTTTTAGGCTGGAAAAGTATTGTTGTAATCATCTTGAGTTCACAAAGGTAGTCAAAGATAGCTAACATAATAGATAATTCAGTGACACCATCACTAACTTTCAAACCAATAGTAAAAGTTGGAATACAGAAAAATTTGGTGACATTTTCGCTAATAAAAAAAGACTACTTTCTAGGCTAAAAGGGCTCTAGAATTCACCGTACTACGCAACTAGCATTTTTCTTAGAAACGTGGAGCCAACCTTTCTAGTTGACTACAATAATATCATACGTCTTGAGGAGGACCACTAGAAGCTTAGATCAAGAATCAATTGGCTTAATGAGGGAGATGCCAATACAAGGTTCTTCCACATATTTTTCCTCAATAGACGTAGACGTAACAACATATCCTTCTTTAAAGATGATAATGGTAACTGGATAACCGCTCATCGTAGGATCATTGATTATACACTTCATTGTTTTCAAAACATTCGCTATAAACCATACCCAAACGGATTGGAGAACCATTAAAAATACCACCACAAATTTTTCCAACGTTGATATTTCACCACTAGAAGGCCCCTAGATACTCAAGAAATCATTTCTGTTGTCTTTTCTTTCAAGCCTTATAAAGCCCTATGCCCCGATGGTATTCACCTTTTTTTTTACCAAAGACATTAGGTTATAGTAGGTACCTCAATTATCCAACTATGCCATGAAATCTTTGAGAGCCAAAATTTCCTGAGAAAAAGAATCATACATTACTGTAACTAATGCCTAAATTCAAACATGCATATAACCTCAAAGATTACCGACCCATAGGTCTTTGTAATATTATCTACAAAAATCATTGTTAATCACATTAAATCCTACTTAAATGATCTCATCAGCCCATGCCAACCTAGTTTCCTAAAAGGCAGGAGAGCGTGTGATAATGCTATAATTATTCAAGAATCTCTTAACCACGTCAAAAACATGAAAAGGGCAAAAGGCTATCTAATTATTAAAATTAACCTAGAAAAGCATTCGAAAGAATCTAATGGTCCTTTGTTTACAAGGACCTAACTTTCTTTCGCTTCCCACCAAAAACTACAAGCCTCTTTATGAGCTGCATCTCTACTAGCAAGATAGCAGTTCTAGACAATTGATCTTATTCATATTATGCATGAAGTTATTGTTTATATATATCAACCACCAAGTCGCTCTAACCCTGTGGGATCCCATTATAATTAGCACCAGAGGCCCCCAATTACCACATCTTTTCTATGCGGCTGACCTAATAATAATGACACATGCAAATTAAAAAACTATCAACAATATTAACCACTCTCTATCTGGGCAGAAGATAAACAATATGTAACGACCCAACTTGTCGTTTTAAGAATTAATGGCCCGTTCATCAAATTAAGGTCTTGAGTAGCTTCGTAATATATATTATGACCTGCATGTGTGGTCGAGTTTGGTTTTTGCACGATTCGGAATTTAAGTAAAAGAACAATTCTCATTTTGAAGCTTAAAAAGAAAAGAGTTGACCAGAGTTTGACTTTTTAGAAAACGACTCAGTAATAGATTTTTGATGATGTCAATGGCTTTGTATGGTGATTTCAGACTTAGGCATGTGTCCGGATTTGCATTTGGAAGTACATAGGACAATTCGATGCATATTGGCAAAAGTTGGAAATATTAAGTGGAAAAGGTGTCTTACTTGCACAACGCCTACCTTTGAATGGGTATAACTCTCAAAATGTGAAGATACAGTCATGAATTATTTCCCTACAGAATAGCCCTTCGAGTCTTATTTCAAACGCATCAAACCATTCGTCATTTGGATATTTCTACAAGAAGTTATAATCAAATTACTAAAATAAGGCAGGCGGAACAAGGAATGATTTGCTAAGGGTTTAAGGCCTTAAATCGCGCTTCAGATCTCCACTTTTCGCTTGCATACCCCAGATAACTATGTAAGAGGGTAACATCATGTAATCATGGTATCATACTTATATGAAAGTTTGGAAGTGAATTGGGGTCTACATCATAGTAAGGTATAGAAGGATGGTAAGTTGGAACACAAGAAATATAGAAAGGATGCAACTGGGGAGATCGTGTGAACTCGTGCATGTCCGCGCGATGCACCAGGATGGACAAGCAAGGCCTGAAGCCTTTATAAAGACCATTACGGTAGCTCAATTCTCCCACTCCTCTTGGCCGATTCTTGGAGCTCCTCTACACTCTCTCAAGACCCCCAACTCCACTCTTCTTCAAGGTAAGTAATCCCCATTATCATGATGTGAAATTCCATCATTTCTAAACTAGTATTGAGGAAATCTACACATAAATACTTAGATCTTCAAGAAATCTTTTCAAGAACTCAAAGGAGGGTTTTGCAAGATCTCTTCCAAAAAGGTAAACCTAATAAATAAGGATTAACACTTAATGGTTGGTGCTTGGGAGCCACAAATACCTAAACTAGATTATTGGGTGTTGTAGAAATTTTATAATTAATTAATTAACAATAATTGGGTGGATGTGAGTTCATTGATGATTTTAATGGTGCTAAATAAGGTTGTTTGTAGACAAAGGATGGTTTAGTATCTCTTGTTGGTTGGAAGGAGAGATTGTTGGATGAAGAAACATCGTTACTAGAGGTAGTAAAATGCTATGTAATCTAGGTGTTTGATAAAATGCCTAAATGACCAAAAATATAGAACTTTGTTTACTAATATTGGTGCAATTTTGTTGCATTATTGTAGAATGAAATTTGTTTAGGTGGTAGACCATCATAGTATTATTAAGAGGCGAATTTCATATTTGAGTCGTCCGGAGGTGGTTTCACTAGCGAAGATCATTTAAAGCATTGACTTAGTTTTGTTGAGGTAAGTATCTTGTCTAACCTTGAGTGGGGAAATTACCCCTTACGCATCGAGTCGTATGTGCCATTTGTGAAATGTGAAAAGCCGTGTACGCGAGGTGACGAGTACGTACTCGGGCTTATATGTGCAAAATTGATTGGGTTAAAGTCATAGGGATATTATGTAGTAAATTGGATAATTGTTGGAATTTATTAAATCATCCATTTGCCATGCCTCAATCATTGTTTGTTGAATTTGTTTTTATATGACAATTTGCTGTGGTTATTTCTTGTATATTTATGTGAATTCCGTGAGTTTAGTGATTTGATATTTCCTGAAAATAATTATATTATGAATTTTTCATATGGAAATAATTAGTGAAATAAGTTTAAATCGAGCCGTTATATAATTATCAAGAATTTGGATTAATGAACGTGTTGCCCTATACTGAGTATTTTCCATCTCTGTTGTTATTTTGAGGTTTTATACACACTGTGTGGAGCCTTGGGCTATTTATTGTGAAATTAATTTATTTTGTTATATATTTGGAATTAGTTGTGTCCATTGGGAAAATTGTGATATGAAATAATTTTGTTGTGTTGCCGTGATAATATTCCCTGTAAATTGTTGTGTTATTTGAGTAATTATTTTGAGGATATAAGGGTGGCATTTCACTGTTGTTTTGTGTGTTGGGATATTGTTAGGGCGGAGCGATAATGGTGGCTATTGATATTGTCAGGGCGGAGGGATAAGAGAGGCTATTATAGGAGTGATAAGGGTGGCTATACGATAAATAAGGGTGGCTATTGTCACGGATGATATGTGATGGTGTGGGGTTATTGCGTTGGTAATTTTCATGTGATGTTGTGATTTTTCTTGTGTTTATTTTTATACCTTGTGCAATTTATCTTGTTGTTGGTATATTGATAATAGTTTGATATATGTTGAAATTAGAAGCCTGCGGTTATTGCCAGGCAGATTATGAAATGAAATGTGGGCACAAGGTGCCATGAGTAAATAATAATGATATTGGCATGTGAACTGTCTATGCAGTTGTGATATGAAATATGGTCACGAAGTGCCATGAGTAAATAATGATGATATTAGCACGTGAATGATATAAAATATGTGCAAGAGGTGTCGTGGAAATATGAAAGTGGGTTGAGACCCGTATTTTATGATTTTGAAATGTTGTGTCACATGGTGACTTTTATTTGAAAGAAATTTAGGTGAAAGAATTTTATTTGAAAGATATTTATTTGAAGGAATTATATTTGAAAGAGATTAATTTGAAAGAGTTTTATTTGAAAGTATTATATCCTGAAGATTTCTATTTGAAAAACATATAGGCGAAAGATTTATATTGGAAGGACTTGATTAATTGGTTGTACTTGTATTCATTATTTATTGCGCAATATTTATAGTGTTCTTGCGCCTGGCTGTATATATGACTGGTTGATTATTGTTGCCATCATTGTTATTTGTTTCCTATTATTTTTGCATACTATATGGCACAGGGTATTAGACTAGTGAGTGTCTCGACCGTACCTCATCACTACTCCACTGAGGTTAGTTTTGATACTTACTAGGTACTTACCGTGGTGTACTCATAATACACTTCTGCACATTTTTATGCAGAGCCAGGTATTGGATCTATCATACTCGGACATAGTTAAAGTGTAATCGCAAGGATTCATGGTAGAGCTGCTTCGTCGTTGCAGTCCCTTGAAATTTTTCTATTTTATTGTACTATTAATTATTAATCAAACAGTATTGCGTATTTGATGATTGAGATCATTCCATGTATTCAATTAGAGTTCGTGAATCAGTATTACCAGTCTTGGGATTTTTTTTTATTATTTTCGCTGTTGGTTTATATTTAAAAAAATGGCTTGAATTGTTATTATAATCGGCTTACCTAGTCTTAGAGACTAAGTGCCATCACGATGCCTGTGGTGGGATTTTTAATCGTGACAAGTTGGTATCAGAGCTCTAGGTTCATAGGTTTTACGAGACACGAACGAGTTTAGTAGAGTCTTGTGGATCGGTACGGAGACGTCTGTACTTATCTTCGAGAGGCTACAGAGCTAGTAGGAAACACTTTCACTTCTTTCATTCCTTATCGTGCGATATTTATTCAGCTTGAAGCATATATCTTATGTTCTTTTGCATCCACTCGTGTATAAAATTGCGCACTCGGCATCAACTATGCGCCAATGGTTCGTGATACTACAGAGGAGTTATAAGGGAGCCAGGGTTGCTCAACCATTGTTACCACGTATTGTCCAGATCGAGGATGCGGAAGTATTGAGAGATCATTCAGTTGTGCACATAGGGGTACATCAGGTTCTGACATCTGGTTGATAAGTACGATCTTAAGAAGGTTTAATTAGTTGCCTAATTGTCACAATCATGGTAGGGTCATGAGACAGATGTAGTTCTGAAGATAGTTGGTGGTATTAGAGACTATGTGGTTCGTATGGGATTTCCATTTAGTGAAGGATACATACTAGCAGTCAAGGCACTAGAGGAAGTAATTTTGACTGTCACGAGGATGACATGCGCCTAATAAATGGCTTAATGTGTGTTATGGATGGTGTCGTACGAGCGATGAAGATTAGTATTGTGGATCATCGGACTGTATCCTATCGCTTCGCGCCAAGTGAGGGGAGTCCACTATCAACGATCAGATTGCGGGGCCATGCACTATATCAGATTTGGCCTGAGATGTACATATGTGGTATTAAAAGGTTCTCCAAAACTTATATATGATTAAAAGCTGAGATTTGTATGGGATGATGTTGGGACTTGCGGTATTCCCGCATCCTTAATAATTCTACATTTCAGTAGCAGCGGGGTCATGGAAACAATTTCAGAATACTCGAGGTGCTCCAGTAAGTTCTTTTAATGCACCACCGGTACGGGGTTCCTATAATGGTTATTCCAGTTATCTGACACAGACTCAGTATTAGCAGTCGAACCCGTAGAGGAGTTGTTATGAGTGTAGTGATACGAGGCACATCATGAGAGATTGTCCCATAATTGGGAGAGGCAGATTTCATCTGATTACCCAGGCTACATGTTATATTCCAGTTACTACCCCACATGCATAGTCAGTTAGGGGTGGAGGATAGGCAGGTAGAGGCTTCCCTAGAGGGGGAGGACCGACCCATTGATATATTTGATATGGAATGATTGAGGCTGCTACACCAGATAGTGTCGTTATAGGTATGATTAATTCGTAATAGAGGAGAACTGTTCTTATTTTAATTCAATTCCAATTATCGAGGTGAGACCTCCTATCATGCTCCATGTATGGTGAGTTAGTGATTTTGCACACCACTCACGTGTTTATCCTAGTTGGGATATTTGATGGTGTTAGCCATGTCTAACATTTTATTTTGTATACTATTGAGGGCTAAGAGTCCAAAAGTGACTTTTTGTTACTCACTACAGTGGGCTTTAATATAAATTCGGGATAGTTTTGTTAAAGTATGTGAATTATATGCCCTACTGGTATGGGGGTTCATTTTTTATTGTGAAATTATTTCACGGAATTTATTAAAAAGAAGAAATAAAGGGAATGGAAAATTTCAGTTGGCACAATGTGCAAAATATTTGTGATTCAGAGATTAGGACGAGATCCTCGCATTGTTTTTATATGATGTGAAATATTTAAATTGGATTACAAGCCACGATGGAAGTTATATAAGGACGAGGTCCTTGTGGTAAAAACTTTATGTGTTTAAATTCTTCGCTTGTGAAATTTAAATTTGTACTATAGTATTAATAGAGAGTCATATCTGTTAGGCTTATTTGATAATTTTGTATATATGTTTTGTGTATATTTAGCCATATTTGTGCTGTAAATATTGAGTTTTAGCCTACGAGATGAGTGCCTAGGTGACATTAAATATGACTCGTTAATTTGGGTAAATAATTATGAGGTCTTCATGCCTCGCGTGTTACTGTCAGTGTTGTGAAAAATTTGAAACGAGATTTTGGTTACTATAAGATTAATTGAGGATGCTGGAATTAATTATAAACCGCTATTACGACCATAGACGTGGTTATGGTCATACGTATGATGTGTGTGTGAGCACGAAATTCGCTAAAACCGGTTGAGACTAACAAATTGTGTTAATATGAAAAATCAAGCATTTGAAATTTGATTGGAGAATAAGGAATTGGATTTAAGATTATAAGTATGGATGAAGGAAATAATCTCTACTGAGATGGTATTGTCAGACCCCTGTTAAATTTAAGATGATGTAGCATAACCCTTGAGTATGTGTGAAATATTGCACTCAGTAATTTAAAGTCCCCAGAAAGATTCTTGGAACGTTCGAGGACGAACGTATATCTAAGAGGGGGAGAATGTAACGATATAACTTGTCGTTTTAAGAATTAACGCCCCGTTCAGCGACTTAAGGTCTTGATCAGCTTCGTAATATGTATTATGACCCGCGTGTGTTGTCGAGTTTAGTTTTCGGAAGATTTGGAATTTAAGCAAAAGAACAATTCTCATTTTGAAGCTTAAAACGAAAAGAGTTGACCGGAGTTTGACTCTTGAGAAAGCGACTTCGTAATGGAATTTTGATGATATTAATCGCTTCGTATGGTGATTTCAGACTTAGGCGTGTGTCCGGATTTGGATTTAGAAGTCTGTAGGACAATTCGACGCATATTGGCGAAAGTTGAAAATATTAAGTGGAAAAAGTGTCTTACTTGCACAACACCTACCTTTGAATGAGTATAACTCTCATAATGTGAAGATACATTCCATGAATTTTTGTCCCTAAAGAATAGCCCTTCGAGTCTGGTTTCAAACGCATCAAACCATTTATCATTTGGATATTTCTACAAGAAGTTTTAAACAAATTACTAAAATAAGGCAGACAAAACAAGGAAAGTTTTGCTAAGGGTTTAAGGCCTTAAATCGCGCCTCGGATCTTCACTTTTTGCTTGCATACCCCAGATGGCTATGGATGAGGGTAACGCCGTGTAATCATGGTTTCATACTTATATGAATGTTTGGAAGTGAATTGGGGTCTACATCATAGCAAGGTATCGAAGAAGGGTAAGATGGAAAACAAGAAATATAGAAAGGATGCAACTGGGGAGATCGTGTGAACTCGTGCACCACGCGGGTTTGAACGATCCATGACCCCCAGCCATTTCAACAAAACAGCGAAGCATTTCCCCAGCACGCGAACGTGAACGAGAGCTCGTGCATGTCTGCGCGATGTACGGGGATGGACAAGCTAGGCATGAAGCCTATCTAAATACCATTTCGGTAGCTCACTTCTCCAACTTTGGCCGATTCTTGGAGATCCTATAAACTCTCTCAAGACCCCCAACTCCCCTCTTCTTTAAGGTAAGAAATAGCCATTATCTTGGGGTGAAATTCAATCATTTCTACACTAGTATTGATGAAAACTACACATAAACTACTTAGCTCTTCAAGAAATTTCTTCAAGAACTCAAAGGAGGGTTTTGCAAGATCTCTTCCAAAAAGGTAAACCTATACCCTTAGAATTACATGTATGGATCTATTATAAGTATGTGAGAAAGAAATAAGTATTGACACTTATTGGATGGTGCTTGGGAGCCATAAATACCTAAACTAGATTATTGGGTGTTGTGGAGATTTTGTAATTAATTAATTAGGAACAATTGGGTGGATGTGAGTTTATTAATGATTTTAATGGTGCTAAAGAAGGTTGTTTGTAGACAAAGGATGGTTTAGTATCTCTTGTTGGTGGGAATGAGGGATTGTTGGATGAAGAAACACCATTACTAGAGGTAGTAAAATGCTATGTACTCTAGGTGTTTGATAAAATGCCTAAATGACCGAAACTCTAGAAATTTGTTTACTAATATTGGTGCAATTGTGTTGCATTGTTGTAGATTGAAATTTGTTTAGGTGGTGGACCATCGTATTATTATTAAGGGGCGAATTTTAGATTTGAGCCGTCTGGAGGTGGCTTCACTCGCGAAGATCATTTAAAGCATTGACTTAGTTTCGTCGAGGTAAATATCTTGCCTAATCTTGAGTGGGGGAATTACCCCTTAGGCATCGAGTCTTATGTGCCATTTGTGAAATGTGAAAAGCCGTGTACGCGAGGTGACGAGTACGTACTCGGGCTTATACATGCAAAATTGATTGGGTTAAAGTCTTAGGCATAATGTGTAGTAAATTAGATAATTGTTGGCATTTATTAAATCATCCATTTGCCAGGCTTCAATTCGTGTTTGTTGAATTTGTTTATATAACAATTTGATGTGGTTATTTGTTGTATATTTATGTGAATTTCGTGAGTTTGGTGATTTGATATTTCCTGGAAATAATTATATTATGGATTTTCCATCTGCAAATAATTAATGAAATAAGTTTAAACCGAGGAGTTATATAATTATCAAAAATTTGGATTAATGAAGGCATTGCCCTATACTAAGTATTTTCCAGCTCTGCGGTTGTTTTGAGGTTTTATACGAATTGTGTGGAGCCTTGGGCTATTTGTTGTAAACTTAATTGATTTTGTTATATCATTGGTATTGGTTGTGGCCATTGGACAAATTGTGATATGAATTGATTTTGTTATATTGTCGTGATAACATTCCATAGACATTGTTGTGTTATTTGATTTATTATTTTGAGGATATAAGGGTGGCATTTCACCGTTGATATTATGTGGGTATAAGGGTGGCATTTTACTATTATTATGTGTGTTGCAAAATTGTCATGGCGGAGCAATAAGGGTGGCTATAGGAGAGATAAGGGTGGCTATAGAAGCGTTAAGGGTGGCTATTGATATTGTCAAGGAAGAGGGATAAGGGAGGCTATTATAGGAGTGATAGGGGTGACTATAAGAGCGATAAGGGTGGCTATAGGAGCGATAAGGGTAGCTATTGATATTATCAGGGCGGAGAGATAAGGGAGGCTATTATAGGAGTGATAAAGGTGGCTATAGGAGAGATAAGGGCGGCTATTGTGAGTGATGATATGTGATGATGTGGGGTTATTGTGTTGGTAATTTACATTTGAAGTTGATTTTCTTTATGTTTATTTTTATACCTTGTGCAATTTATCGTGTTGATGGTAAATTGATAATAGTTTGATATATGTTAAAATTGGGAGCTTGTGGTTATTGCCAAGAGAATTATGAAATGAATTGTGGGCGAACGTGATTCATTATTATATCCTGAAGATGCCAAAGTATTATATCCTGAAGATTTCTATTTGAAAAACATATAGGCAAAAGATTTATATTGGAAGGACTTGATTAATTGGTTGTACTTGTATTCATTATTTGTTGCGCAATAGTTTTGGTGTTCTTGTCGCCCTGCTGTGTATATCACTGGTTGATTATTGTTTCCATCATTGTTATTTGTTGCCTATTGTTTCTGTATATTATATTGCACATGTTATTATACTAGTGAGCATCTCGAATGTATCTCGTCACTACTCCACTGAGGTTAGTCTTTATACTTACTGGGTAAATGACCGTGGTGTACTCATACTACACTTTTGCATATTTTTGTGCAGAGCCAGGCATTGGAGCTATCGGACTTGGACAGAGTTAAAGTGTGATCGCAAGGATTCAAGGTAGAGCTGCTTGGTCGTCGTAGTCCCTTGAAGTCTTTTCATTTTATTGTACTGTTAATTATTAATCAAACATTTTAGAGTATTCGATCCTTGAGATAATTCCATGTATTCAGTTAGAGTTCGTGACTCAGTATTACCAGTCTTGGGAGTTTGTTTGAATATTTCCGTTGTTGGTTTATATTTAAAAAAAATGGCTTGAATTGTTATTATAATCGACTAACCTAGTATTAGAGACTAAGTGTCATCACGACGCTTGTGGCGGAATTTTGGGTCGTGACAGAATACAAAATCAAAAGTTCTTTTCTCAAACAACTGCTCACTTGCCATAAGAGAATACGCAGTTGTGTTGCTCAACATTAACCTAATCACACAGTTTGAAAAATACTTGGGATTCCCTATCCTCAACAGCAAACCAAAGCTAGGCGATTTCCAATTTGTTATTGATAATATGCGTCACAAGCTGTCAAATTGGAAATCAAACTTCCTAAGTCTTGTGGGACGTACAATTCTAGAAAAATATTCGCCCAACGCTATACCAAATCATATCATGCAATACATGTCCCTCCTCAAGAAGACTCACTAACAAATTGATAAAGTCCAGGGTGACTTCATTTGGGGCACTACTTCTCATAACAAGAGAATCGACTACGTTGCCTGGGATGTCGTAACTCTCCCTAAAAACCTGGGGTCTGGGAATTCATAAAGCAATCCATAAAAATAAAGATGCACTAGCAAGGTTAGCATGGAGATTATTCACTAACCGTTCTACAATTTGTGCTAAGATGGAACTTTTTTGGATAGATATCATGCAGGGGCATTGGAGGAATTATTAGAAACACACAAGGTAACTGGGTAGTAGGCTTCGCCTACGCCCCTACACATGCAGAGTTACTAGCACTCCAAAGCAGGGTTAAAACTCGTAGATGATAGAAGATTAACTCCCCTGGAAATAGAAACTGATTCCACAGAGATAATCCAGTTACTTGAGAATAATAGCTACCCATCCTATACTAACGTTGTCCTTGAATGCAGGTGCTTATTGAAGAGATTGGGGAATCCAGTGATCCGGATAGTTACCGCGAATGGAAAAAAGTGTAACGACTCGGCCGGTCGTTTCAAGAGTTGTAGCCCCGCTTTCCCCATTTCTACTTCTTTTTGTGTTAGTCAGCTATATTATGTTATATCGGGTAAGTTGGTTCGGGACCGGAGTGGTTTCAGAGTGAATTGTGACACTTAGTCTCTTAAGTAGAAACTTAAGTCGGAAAAGTCAACCGGATGTTGACCTATGTGTAAACAATCTTGGATTATAATTCTAATGGTTCTGTTAGCTCCGTTAGGTCATTTTGGACTTAGGAGTGCATCCGGAATGTGATTTAAAGGTCTGTGGTAGAATTAAACTTGAATTGGCGAAATTGGAAATTTAGCAATTTTGGTCGGCAGTGAAAAATTTGATATCAGGGTCAGAATGGAATTCAGGAAGTTGGAGTAGGTTCGTAGTGTCATTTGTGACGTGTGTACAAACTTTGAGGTCATTCGAACGTGATTTGGTTGGCTTTGGCATCGGTTACCGAATTTGGAAATTTAGAAGTTCTTAGGCTTGAATCTGAAGGTAATTTGGTGTTTGGATGTTGTTTTGAGTGATTCGAAGGTTCGACTAAGTTTGTAGGTTGTTATATGACTTGTTGGTATTTTTGGTTGAGGTCTCGAGGGCCTCAAGGTGATTCCGGGTGGTTAACGGATGTGCCGAAGTTGGACTGCAACTAAAGCCACTGCTTATGCTATTTCCGCACCTGCGGAAGGGGGAGTCGCATGTGCGAGGTCGCAGGCGCGGAGGGAAGGTTCGCAGATGCGAAGAAAAGGAGGTTGTTTAGTTTCCGCAGAAGCGGAGTATAAGCGCGTAGGTGAGCTTTCGCAGGTGCGAGAATTTGCTGGGCAGATGCGGAAAATTGTGCGAGGCCTGGAGCGCAGGTGCGGAAGCTAGGGAATTAAGTGGAGTTCATGGATGCGGCGCCTTGACCGCATGTGTGGTCCCGCAGGCACGGAAAAAGAGCCCGCAGGTGCGAAAAACCTGGGCAGAAACCATAAATATAACCCTTCACAAATTTGGTTCATTTCTACTATTTTCAAATCGGTTTTTGGAGCTTTTGGAGTGATATTTGAAGGGCGATGCAAGGGCTATCAGTGAGGTAAGTTGCTTGAGCCCTAATACTCGTATATATGGTGATTTCCCATTGTTTAATCATGTAATTAGTGAAAATGAGGGGTTAGGGCTTTAAGGATTTGAAGGACCAAACGATGTCGGATTTTGATGAATTTGGTATGGTTAGACTCGTGAGTAAGTGAACTTTCTAGTTTTGTAAAGATGTGGGCCCGGGGGATGGGTTTGAGCCAATTTCGGGTTTTTGTTTAATTGTTGTAGCTTTTCTTGTTGAATTTATTCCATTAGTGTATATTGATGGTATTGTACTGATTGTGAATAGATTTGGAGCATTTGGAGGCCAAGTCCAGAGGCAAGAGCATTGCAAGGTAGAGATTTGACCGGTTTGAGGTAAGTAACGATTGTAAATCTAGTCCTGAGGGTATGAAACCCCGTATTTAGTATCATTCGATTATTTTGAAGTGACGCACATGCTTGGTGACGGGCGTGTGGGCGTGCACTGTTGGGGATTGTTACTTAGTCCGTCCCGTAGCAAATCTAAAGTTGCATATTTTGTGGAAATTATATGATAATTATGTGTTTTTAGAAAGTGTTTCTGTTAATTGGGCTGAATGCCATGTTTGGGCCTTGTGCTTGTAATGTGTGGACCCTTAGGGGCCTTTTCTTACTATCCTCTCACTATTTTCGATTGAAAATCTATACTCAATCATCATTATACCAGTTTACTGCATAACTCAGTTTTATTACTCGATATTTGATGCATATAAATGTTGTCAAGGGCTGAGCACCCTGTTTTTACCGAAATGCCCGAGTGCCTTGAGAGTTTTATGGGATCGGGCTGCATGCCGCAGCATGTTGCATATTTATGGGATCGGGCTGCACGCCGCAACATGTTTGATATAGGCCAAGGGCCTGATTATGCCATGATTTGGCTTGATATAGCGCTTGGGCTGAAGGAGCCCCTCCAGAGTCTGTACACACCCCCAGTGAGCGAAGGTACCTACTTAGTGCGAGTGTCGAGTGCCGAGTGCTGAGTGACTGGGAAGAATGAGTGATTGTAAGGTATACTCGAGTGGCACAAGTGACTGTGAGATTTGCCCGATGGGCTGCTTATGATTTCTTCATTTTTGCTCACCTTTGCATTTTTTCCTCTGTTTGAAAGTTGTTGAAAAGTATCTTTAAATGAGTTTTTTACTAGAACTGAGATTTCATAATATGAACTATATATGCTTTATTGCTCGTCACTACTGCTCAGTCATTATTTATTGTTGTTACTTACTGAGTTGGCGTACTCACGTTACTCACTGCACCTTGTGTGCAGATCCATGTGTAGCTGGACACGGTAGCGGTTGCTGATTGTTCTGGTTGCAGACTTTCTCGGAGATAGCAAGGTAGTTGTTTGGCGATCGTAGCCCCTGCTCTTCTCCCTCTTATCTTCCTCTAGTTGTATTTAGCTATTTTCCAGGCTGAGTTAGCCTTGACATTATTAGACAGATTGCAGTAGATGCTCATAACTAATGACACCCTGATGCCGGGCTTTTCCTTCCGCACTTTTATTTTGATTTGGACTCCTTTATGAAGGTTTTTATGTCAAATAACATTGAAATTATCTTTGAAATGAAAATAGCGGTTTGTTTTGGAAATGAGTCAACTTGCCTAGTTCCACGATAGGCGCAATCACGACTAGGGTTAGATTGGGTTGTGATAGATTGGTATTAGAGCATAGGTTACATAGGTGCAACGAGTCATGAGCGGGTTTAGTAGAGTCTTGTGTATCGGTACAGAGACATCTGTACTTATTTTCGAGAGGCTGCAGAACGCTTAGGAAACTCCACATTCATGTATTCTTGTTATGCGAATCTGTTGATTCTAGTAACTAAACATCTATTGTTTCATTCTCTCACAGATGGTGAGGACTCGTGCTACCGGTCAGGGGGGCCAACCACCAGTACCACCAGCCAGGGTCGCGAGAGGCCGAGGCCGCGCTAGAGGCCGTGGTAGGGGTAGAGGTGTAGCCCGTACAACAGCTGGGGTAGTAGCTGCAGATCTACCGGTTGTCCCAGATCAGGACCAGGTTCCAATTGTTGATGCACCAGCTCAGGCACCACCTGTGCCTATTGTGCTTCCAGGACTTCCAGAGGCCCTAGCTTAGATTCTGATATCATGTATAGGCCTTGCTCAGGCTGTCTCTATTTCGACGGTCGTAACCACTTCTCAGGCCAGGGGAGGCATTCAGACTCCCGTCGCTCGCACACCCGAGCAGGTTATTCAGGGACTTCAGACACCGGAGGCACCACCAGCCCAGTCAGTTGTAATTGATCAGGATTATGTGATTCCTGCTATGCGTGAGCTTGATCAGCATAGGTTGGATAGGTTTGGGAGACTCCGGCCACCACCTTTCAGTGGCACAGAGAGAGGGGATGCTCAAGACTTTTTGGGCAGTTGTCAGAGGATACTCCGTACTGCTGGTATTATGGAGACTTGTGGGGTCTCATTCACTACCTTTCAGTTCTCTGGGGCTGCACTCAGATGGTGGGAGACTTACGGGAGGCGTAGGCCTATTGGCGCAACACCCCTTACTTGGCAGCAGTTCTATGTGGTCTTTTTGGAGAAGTTTGTGCCTCGATCCCTTAGAGAGGAACTTCCTAGACAGTTTGAGAAACTTCGCTAGGGTGATATGTCTGTGACACAGTATGAGATGCGGTTCTCCGAGTTGGCCCGTTATGCGATCTGGTTGGTTCCCACGGACAGGGAGAGGACCATGAGGTTTATTGATGGTCACACTTATCTGCTATAGTTGCTCATGACCAGAAAGAGTGTTTCAGATGCTACTTTTGATGAGGTTGTCGACATTACTCGACAGATTGAGATGGTTCGCGGTTAGGAGAGGGTTGAGAGGGAGGCCAAGAGGCCTTGTAGTCAGGGTGGATTCAGCAGTGCTCCTTTTGGTTGTCAGTTCCAGCATGGTAGAGGTCGTCATTTCAGACAGGCTCAGTTAGCTCGGCTATTTCATTAGGGTGCATCATCTGCCCATGATTCTCATAGTTCTCATCAGGGTCACTCATCACTTAGTGCCCTTCCAGCTCAGAGTTCGTCTCGTGCTCCACCTGTTCAGGGTTCTTCCATGCCAGGTTCTTCTACCAGTCATCCCGGTGCTAGGGGCTCCCTTCAGTTTCCATCACCAGAACCATGGAGTTGTTTTGAGTGTGGGGAGCTTGGGAATATGTGGAGGCATTGTCCTCGTCGTCATGGAGGTCTATCTCAATAGAGGAGTCATCCTCCGACTTCAGCACCAGTTACCTCACCACCCGCCCAGTCAGCTCGGGGTGGATGTCAGACAGCTAGGGGTTGCCCTAGAGGGGGAGGCGGATCAGGGAGTGGCCAGGCTTATTTCTATGCCCTCCCTGCCAGACCAGATGTTGTTGCTTCATATGCTGTGATTACAGGTATTGTCTCAGTTTGTCACAGAGATGCCTCAGTATTATTTGACCCTGGTTCAACATATTCATATGTTTCCTCATATTTCGCCCATTTTTTGGATATGCCCCATGAGTCTTTAGTTTCATCTGTACATGTATCTACTCATGTGGGTGATACTATTATTGTGGACCGTGTATATCAGTCATGTTTGGTGACTATTGGGGGTCTGGAGACCCAAGTGGACCTTTTGCTACTCAGTATGGTCGACTTTGATATGATATTGGATATGGATTGGTTATCTCCATGTCATGCTATTCTAGATTGTCACGCTAAGACGGTGACGTTGGCTATGCCGGGAATTCTGAGGGTTGAGTATAGCGGTTCTGTAGATTGTGTACCAAGTAGTGTGATTTCATATTTGAAGGCTCAGCGTATGGTTGAGAAGGATTGCCTATCATTGATTCTATTCCGGTGGTACGTGATTTTCCGAATGTGTTTCCTGCAGACCTGCCTGGCATGCCGCCTGACAGGGATATTGACTTTGGTATTGATTTGGTGCCGGGCAGTCAGCCCATTTCTATTCCACCGTATCGTATGGCACCGACTGAGTTGAAGGAATTGAAAGAACAGCTTCAGGAACTCCTTGATAAGGGGTTTATTTGTCCTAGTGTGTCACCTTAGGGTGCACCGGTTCTATTTGGGAAGAAAAAGTATAGTTCCATGAGAATGTGTATTGATTACAGGCAGTTGAACAATGTCACAGTCAAGAACAAGTATCCTTTGCCTCGTATTGATGATTTATTCAACCAGCTTCAGGGAGCGAGGCTTTTATCCAAGATTTATTTGAGGTCCGATTACCACCAGCTAAAGATTCGGGATTCAGATATTCTTAAGACACCTTTCAGGACCCGATATGGCCATTATGAGTTCTTGGTGATGTCCTTTGGGCTGACCAATACCCCAGCAGATAGGTTGCCAAATTTGGAAATTTAGAAGTTCTTAGGCTTGAATCCGAAGGTAATTTGGTGTTTGGATGTTATTTTGAGTGATTCGAAGGTTTGACTAAGTTTGTAGGTTGTTATATGACTTGTTGCTATTTTTTGTTGAGGTCCAGAGGGCCTCGGGGTGATTCCGGGTGGTTAACAGATGTGTCGAAGTTGGAATGCAGCTGAAGCTGCTGCTTCTGCTATTTCCGCACCTGCGGAAGGGGGAGTCGCATGTGCGAGGTCGAAGGCGCGGAGGGAAGGTGCGCAGATGCGAAGAAAAGGAGGTTGGTCAATTTTCACACAAGCGGAGTAGAAGCGCGCAGGTGCGCTTTCGCAGGCGGGAGAATTTGCTGCGCAGATGCGGAAAAATGTGAGGCCAAGGCTGGAGTGCAGGCGCGAAGGATTTGGCTCACCTGCGAGCCCGCATGTGCGAGGCCTGGAGCGCAGGTGCGGAAGCTGGGGAATTAAGTGGAGTTCGCGGATGCGGCGCCTTGACCGCGTGTGCAGTCCCGCAGGCACGGAAAAAGAGCCCGCATGTGCGAAAATCCTGGGCAGAAACCATAAACAGAACCCTTCGCGAATTTGGTTCATTTCCACCATTTTCAAGTCGGTTTTTGGAGCTTCTGGAGTGATATTTGAAGGCTGATGCAAGGGCTATTAGTGAGGCAAGTTTCTTGAGCCCTAATACTCATATATAAGGTGATTTCCCGTTGTTTAATCATGTAATTAGTGAAAGTGAGGGGTTAGAGCCTGGAATATTTGGAGAGTAATTTAAGGATTTGAAGGACCAAACGATGTCGAATTTTGATGAATTTGGTATGGATAGACTCGTGAGTAAGTGATCTTTCTAGTTTTGTGAATTTTGTCGGATTTCGAGACGTGGGACCGGGGGCCGGGTTTGAGACAATTTCGGGTTTTGGTTTAATTTTTGTAGCTTTTCTTCTGGAATTCATTTCATTGGTGTATATTGATGGTATTGTACTGATTCTGAATAGATTTGGAGTATTTGGAGTCCGAGTCCAGAGGCAAGAGCATTGCGGGGTAGAGATCTGACCGGTTTGAGGTAAGTATCGATTGTAAATCTAGTCCTGAGGGTATGAAACCCTGAATTTCGTATCATTCTACTATTTTGAAGTGACACACATGCTAGGTCACGGGTGTGTGGGCGTGCACTGTTGGGAATTGTGACTTGGTCCGTCCCATAGCAACTGTAAAGTTTTATATATTGTGGAAATTATATGGTACTTATGTGTTTTTAGAAAGAGTTTCTGTTAATTGGGTTGAATGCCATGTTTGGGCCTTGTGACAGTACTGTTTGGATCCTTAGGGTCCTTTTCTTACTATCCTCTCACTGTTTTCGATTGAAAATGTATACTCAGTCATGGTTATACCTGTTTACTGCATAACTCAGTTTTATTACTCGATTTTTTATGCATATAAATGTTATTTTGGGCTGAGCATCCTATTTTTACTGAAATACCCGAGTGGCTTGAGAGGTTTATGACTGAGTGAGGCCCAGGGCCTGATTTGTGAGGATATTTATGGGATCGGGCTGCACGCTGCAACATGTTGCATATTTATGGGATTGGTCTGCACGCCGCAACATGTTTGATATAGGCCGTGGGCCTGAGTGATTATGCCATGATTTGGGGTGAAGGAGCCCCTCCGGAGTCTGTCCACACCCCCAGTGAGTGCAGGTACCTACTGAGTGCAAGTGCCGAGTGTTGAGTGTCTGGGAGGCATGAGTGATTGTGAGGTATGCCCAAGTGGCACAAGTGACTGTGAGGTTTGCCCGAGGGGCTGTTTATGATTTTTTCATTTTTGCTCAGCTTTGCATTTTTTCCTCACTTTTACTAGAACTGAGATTTCATGATATGAACGTTATATGCTTTATTTCTCGTCACTACTGCTCAGTCTTTCTTTATTGTTGTTACTTACTGAGTTGGCATACTCACGTTACTCCCTGCACCTTGTGTGCAGATTCAGGTGTAGCTGGACACGGTAGCGGTTGTTGATTGTTCTGGTTGAAGATTTTCTCGGAGATAGCAACGTAGCTGTTTGGCGATCGCAGCCCCTGCTCTTCTCCCTCTTATCTTCCTCTAGTTGTATTTAGCTATTTTCAGGTTGAGTTAGCCTTGAGATTGTTAGACAGATTGTAGTAGGTGCTCATGACTAGTGACACCCCGATGTCGGGCTTTTCCTTCCTCACTTTTATTTTGATTTGAACTCGTTTACGAAGGTTTTTATGTCAAATAACATTGAAATTATCTTTGAAATGAAAATATCAGTTTGTTTTGGAAATGAGTCGACTTGCCTAGTTCCACGACAGACGCCATCACGACTGGGTTAGATTGGGTCGTGACACAAGGTGGCACACGTTTTGAGTAAATTAGGCTCCAAACAACCACCTCTTGCTGGCACAAATATTTTGTTCACCCCCCAGATCTTGTCAAGACAATCATCCAAGAGGACAAATATGGACTAGCTACTACTAGACTTATATCAAATTCAATATGTAACAAACGGGCAATGTTTGGAATCTTAAGTGTTATTCCTACTAATAGTACTAGTGATGTAATGCCACCTTAGTAGTTTATTAATAAAATATCCGTTTCTCCAAATAAAAAATATTCTCTAACAAAAAACAAAAACAATAATTAGAATGATAAAGATGAAATTTATTGGAGATCATCACATTTAATATGGATAATACCCAAATCAATTTCTCGTCAGTTAATGATTTAAATAATAGTACTTAATATTTGTTTTCTTTAATAACGAATTTCTTGCATTTATGCCTTTTGCGTTACTTCTCAAATGATACAGTATTTTCTCCTTAATCCTAACTGCCATCGTCTCATGCGTTAATTAATTGGATTCTAATGTGATTCCTCTTATAATTATTATCTTTCGTTTTGCTTCATCTATATATCCTTGTTATTTGTTACCAAAACACAAACCATCTGAAAGAGAAAATATTTTGATCTTACAGCCTCAAAATACTTTTGCCAGCATGAAAATGAGGTAAAATTTTATTCTATTTCATTGAAATTTTTTAAAATAGTATAAATTCTCGTTGCTGAGATATGCGTCAAATAAATAGGAAAAAACAAATACTGGATTAAATTCATGCTAGGCAACGCATAAAAAAGTTTTCTTATTCTTTACTTAATTTCCTTTTTTAGATTATTGAACGCAAAATTTCTTAAAACTCAAAAAATACCTCCTTGTATCTTAAAAAAAGAATGAGTTAAATTATATGTAATGACAATATGAAATACCCTTTTTACATAACCATTGAAGTTCAACTTATTATAAATTAGTTACAATTTTGTCTATTTATCAAATATTGTTTACCATAAAAAGTTACATGTAATTATCATATAAGTAAATTGACTGTGCAAATATTTTTGCAGCTCCAGCTTAGCGTTGGTCACATTAGCTTTTCTTTTGTTTATTACTTCAGTTGTTTCAACTCGGGACCTCAACCCTACTCATCACCTCGGTGAGTTCATCAACATGTCCGTTTGTTTTATTTTATATAGTACTCTTCTTTTTTCGTCTTTTCAAAAGAATGACATCTTTTAATATTTGAAAACTATTTAATTTTAAACTTTTTATTAAATCAATAATCAGTGGCAGATATCCAATAGGAAAAATGACACCGTATAGCTGCTCTGAAAAATAATAGCTAAAAAGTATATATTTTTTTTACAAATATGCATTTCTATATGTTATAAAAATACTTAAATGTTATAAAGTTTTGCGGCTATGAATATAAATAATTTCGGTCACGGGCTAAATGTAATTTTTGCTCTATCTAATATTCAAGATTCAAAATTGTTCTGTTTGACTTTTAAGTTTCTTAATACTAAAGTCATTTGAAAGTTTTAGTGAATTTTCATAAAAATGTATCAATATATGCTTCCAGGGGCAGCCGAAGGGTAAGGCTAGACCCCAAAATTAGAACGCCCCAAAAATATTAGTAGTTTTCTATATTTTGTTGAGGTTGTACAAGACGAATTAGCAAATAACAATATATTTTCTCTTAGTAGTTAGCATATTTATCTTCCTCTTCAATTTTAATTTTTCCTCCTCTAAGTTCATTTATTTGTTTTCATATTTTTGACTTATTTTCTGACTTTAACTTATTGTCTCTGACTTAGCTACTTTATATTTAGTCATATTTTCATTGATCTTTAGATCAAAAGGCAAATTCAATTGTGTCTTATTATTATATGAATTTTACGAAATAAACTTAAGAGGCCACTTAGTATAGCTTGGCTTTAGTTTAGTGGGGTTTCTAAGGCTTCATTTCTTGTTCCAAATTGATTTTCCATTTCAATTATTGTCAAATGCTTATCGTACAAATATATTTACACAATGTATTTTTACCAAAAAGAAAAAAATATTTTCTCCATTTATATTTATGTGATTTACTTTTTTTCATCTATTTTAGAAAAAATACCTTTCACCACTCATTTTACCCTTATTATAGAAATAACTTGGCATGTTTAATTAAGACCACTAGATTCAAAGGCTAATTTGGCAAGTATGTTATAGATCATACACACATTTAGTTGAAGGTCGTGTGATTAAAAAGTTCATTTTTTATTCTTGAACTCGTATATAGTAAAAACAAGACATATAAAATAAAATAGGGCGAGTACTACTTATACATGTATTTGCTTCTTCTTTTTTTTTTTTTTGCGAAACACTGTCAGATGACACCTTCTGCGGTACAAGAAATGAAGCCTCCACCAAGTAGAGCAGTGCCAATTTTTCCAAAGGTACCAAAGGAGCCACCACCATCACCACTACCATCTATGCCAAAGGATTTGGTGTTGCCCTTACCACCAAATATGGATGATATTCCAGTTCTAAATTCAACCCGAGACGATAAAAATAACCCTTCGATTCAATCGCCAACAATTATGGGTGGCCGTCCTGTTCCAGCATCGAAAATTCCTAATAAGGATGAAAATTTGACGTCGTTTGGTAGAGATATCAAGAAATATTTGTTGTATGCTGGAGTAGTACTCCTGTCAATTGTTGACAACTATATATTAAGAGTAGTTTTAGTACAATGTCACAATGTTAGAAAGTTTGACTATGTTAATATATTTATAGTACCCTAAAAATGATGTTTCTAACTCCATCTAATCATTTGACTTAATCCGAATTACCTTATTTCTTTCTTTTTATTTCATTCATTGGATCCATATTTTGTCATCACTCATCACTTTCTATGTGCTTTCTTTGTTGGAACAATGAACATTAGAGTAGACGTATAGAGGCTGTATTTAATAAATGGACTACCTCTTTCGCTTGTGCACCAAATAACATTTTTACCCCTTCAACTCCTTCTTAGCTTGTGCGCCAAATAACATATTTGTCTCTTCGACTTCATATAATTCTAAATTATATGTATAATCATATATAATCAATCTAAAATCTATGTATAAGGACTAAAAAAATTAAATAGTGAATTCGGCCGGCTATTTGTGTAAAATCTCTTATATTTAAATGATAATGCACCGCACTGAATGATAGTCGAAAACCCATAATTATGCATTATGGCTCACATCTCCATCTTGAAGAATTAACCCAAATAGCCGGTCATCCAACCATTTAAACTAAAAATAACTGGTGGAGTTATAATACATATATAATTTATGTATTATATGTGTATAATTATGTATAATTTATGTATATGGCTAAAAAAATAATAATGAATATGAGCGGCTATTTGTGTAAATATCCCTTACACCTTCTCCTAATATTAGACTGAGCTTCTTGTTTTCGGTCCATCTTCATAGCAATCCAATTTTTATGTCTAGTCTAGCCCATATACATGAAGATGAAGTAGAAACGACATCATGTAGCTTCTCTACGGGTTGCTATTTAGGAATTAGCCAATGTGCCGTGAATTCAGTTTTCCTTTTCTGTTTTCGGAACATAAATCCTGAGTTGTCCTGAAATTAAAATTTTTAATTTTAATTTTCAAGATAAAATAAGTATTGATTAATCCCTAAATAGCAGTACTAAGAACAGATGTTTGTATATTTCCCCGAAGATAAAGTCTAGAGACTCTTAAATTATTGTAATCGAAGTTCATGCATTTTGGTTTTTATACATATTATGTTACTTTTTAGATTCTGGTCCAGCTTGTTTTTATTATTATTCTTCGTAATAATTTTGACAATATAGTTTTAGGGATGAGTATTTTTTCGGACTAGCATGTTCCCGCCAAAAACATTGTTGAACATGTTAAGTTTTTGATCGCATTTCTAGCCTTCGGAATATAGCGAATTCTCAGCAACGTTTGGAATTAACAAAACATATTCTCAATGTAATTGTGTACAACTTATCTTAATGATCATTGTGAATTCAAAATAGATATACGCCGAAATCTGATAGAGTGAGAAGCTCTACCTTCTATATAACATCTACGCAAACTTCACCAAACTACCAATGAATCCAACTATGGAGAAACTACAAAAAGAAGAATAAAAACAATACCAGATACCTCCAAACCACCAAATATCAATAGTACAAGTATTAATAATGAACCTAAATAATAGTCTTCTTTCAAAGAAAAACTCCTCTCAACCGAATATATGATGAACATTGACCTATCAAAAGATGCAATAACAAAGGAGCTACAATCCCCACTAGATGCAAGCATGGATATAGCCACAGAAAAACTCTCTCAAGGCATAAGGTCGATCCAACTCACAGAGGAAGACAAAAATCGCAAGTACCAACCATGGAAGCACTCGTTGATCATTAAGCTTATAGGAAAAAGAATCCAACATCAATACCTAAAAAGGAAAATACAAGAATTGTGGCAACCATCAAAAAACTTTTCACTGATTGACCTTGGGTCTGACTATTTTATTGTGAAATTCAACAAAGAGGAAAACATGATCAGAGTACTTCAAAATAGGGCATGGTTTGTGCTGAGCAATAAGCGTGTGAAAGAAAAGTTCAAGTTGTAGTTACAACATTCCAGCTAGGATCCAACTCATCTTAAGTTAGTTAAGATATTACATATGTTTGTGTAATATTTGGTTAGTTAGTTATAACTATAAATACACTGTACATGTTGGAGGTAAGAACAAATTTTTCATTTCTTTATTTCTCAGAAATACAGAGCATTTCTGCTTTCTCTCAACTGTGATCTTCTTCTCCTCCGTCGTCTCTCTAGCTGCAAACTCCATTTCCATGGATGTTATCATGGTATCAGAGCATGTAACGCTGATCGGTGGCACTCAAGAACTCAGTTGTCTTCATTAGTATCTCTAATTCACTCAATTAAGTGAGTGAATTGTCGTGAGGGAACTCTAATTGAAGCTAGGGCTTGTTTTTTGTTGTTCACTCATTAATTCAGCTAGATATGGAAATTGAAGATGTAATTCATGGCACTACTTATGCAAATGCTACTGGAACTTTAAATCCAATGAATGCTACAACTGGAGGAAGTGTCTTCCCTACAATCGATAATAATCACCCCTTGTACTTGCAGCCAACTAACACACTGGGTAGTTCTCTGATCTCTTTTCAACTTGTTGGATCTAAAAACTATACATTGTGGAGTAGTGCTATGCAAATTGGTCTACTAGGGAAAAGCAAGCTAGGGATTGTAGATGGTCGATATCCTAAATATGGATTTACACATGAACTACACGATCTATTGGAAAAGGTGAATGTTGTTGTCCTTTCATGGATTATGAATGTTGTTAGACCTAGTTTACTAAATAGTGTGTTGTATGCATCGAGTGAGCATAAGGTTTTGGAGGATTTGGGAGAGAGGTTTGATAAGGTGAATGGCTCGAGGGTGCAGTTTCTTCACAAGAAAATTCACTCTTTTAGCCAAGGCACTAAGACAGTGCCCCAAAACATCTCACCTAGAAGCTGCTCTCAGAGTGGTGAAATATTTCAAGGCAGAACTTGGTCTATGACTCTTAATGCCTGCAGAGAATACAAGCAAGCTAGCAATCTATTATGACTCAGAATGGGGAGCATGTGTGGAGACAAAAGGTCGGTTACAGGTTATCTAGTGAAGTTTGGTTGTGCTCTTATCTCCTAGAAATCAAATAAGCAAGATATTGTCTCTAGAAGCTCAGTTGAAGCTGAATTTAGAACCATGGCCCCATGTACTGCAGAGGTTATCTTCTTCTCCTTCGTCATCTCTCTAGCTGCAAACTCTATTTCCATGGAAGTTATCAGTTTGTTAATGGTTATTTCCTCTTTATAAAAAATGGGAACCTAGTTTCATAGCAAGTGAAGCAACACAAGATAGATCAGCAATTTGGATACACCTCCCACAGTTACCCACTGAGTTATACGATGCCTTAATACTAAGGAAAATAGGTAACATCGTTGGGCGCCTGTTAAAATAGATGCATGCACCGGTGCAACTATACATGGAAGATATCCACGGTTGTGTATTGAGCTTCCTCTGGTGAACAAGTCCAGACCTGAATCTTCATAGGCAAATATAAGCAGCAAAATCATATACGAGGGGGAACATATCCTCTGCAAGTTATGTGGGAGGCTATGCCACACCTTCCATCATCGCACCCATCAAACTCCATCATCATCAACCAACAAAACAGAGCCCATAGCAGCACCTAACAATAACCAGTCGAGGGAACAATGGAAAATTGTTTCATTCGCCAAGAGAAAGAGAGCTCCAGTGTAATGACCCGACTTGTCGTTTTATGAATTTACACCTCGTACAGTGACTTAAGGTCCAGAACAACTACGCAATACATATTATGACTTGCAATGGGGTTGAGTTTGGTTTTCAGATGATTTGGGATCAAATTGAGAGAATAATTCTTAATTAAAAAGCTTAAAAGAAAAGAGTTGATCGAAGAGTCGATTTTTGAGCAAACGACTCCGTAATGGAATTTTTATGATTCCAATGGTTCCGTATGGTGATTGTAGACTTAGGAGTGTGTCTGAATATTTATTTGGAAGTCCGTAGTTGATTTTAGCTTGAATTGGCGAAAGTTGGAAATGGGAGGTTTGGAAGTTTGACCAGCAGTCAACTTTATTGATATCGACGTCGAAATCCAGTTATGAAAATTTTGATAGGTCCGTTATATCATTTATGACTTGTGTGCAAAATTTGAGGTCAATCAGACTTGATTTGCTATATTTCAGCATCGAACCTAGAATGTTTCGATATCGATTCTTCAAGAATATATGGTATCACATATTGAAGCATTAGATCCGTATTGAAATTTCGGAGCGATAGAAAAAAGAATCGTTGAATTCGGACATCGTATGAGAGAGTTATGCCCATTTCCTTGTCGGGAACGATTTTCCCTCGCCGTCAGCGCCCAGGGTAGCGCAGGGCGCTAGCCCTGGCGCTGGGATGTTTAAGGGTACTGGAAATAGTTCCACAGGCAGTGCTCCATGCCACCTGTGGCGCCCGAACAGTAAAAACTCCACAAAACGGGGAGTTTTGCCATTTCTACTCATTTTTGAGTTTTTTGAGCTCGGTTTAGGCGATTTTCATGGGAAAACATTGGGGTAAGTGTTCCTTATCCTATATTGATTATATTTCATGATTCCACACTCATTTACATCATGAATCCGTGAATTTATGGAAGCAAAATCAGATTTTTATAAAATCTTCCAAAAATATAAAAAGAAGATTTGAAGGTGAATCCGATGTCAAAATTTGATAATTTTTGTATGGTTGGACTCGTTGTTGAATGGGCGTTCATATTTTGTAACTTTTGTCGGGTTCCGTGATGTGGTCCCCACTGTTAATTTTTGAGTTAATTTCGGATTTAGATTATGAAATTTAGCAAATTCATATGGAATTAATTCCTACGATTTGTGTTGAGTATATTGAATTGTTTGTGACTAGATTTGAAGCTTTCGGACACAAATAATTAATTAAATAAGTTTAAATTGAGGCGTTTATATATTTATCTAAAATTTGAATTAAGGAAGGTGTTGTCTTATGATGAGTTATTTTCCCATCCTTGTGGTTATTTTTGAGATTTTATATACATTGTGTTGAGCGGTGGACTATCTGTTGTGAAATTAATTGACTTTGTTGTACCTTTGGAATGGTTGTGGCCTACAGGCAATTTGTAAATACGAGTTGATGCTGTTGTGATGTCATAATATTCTGTGTGAATTGTTGTGTGATTTGGGTTACTATTATGCAGCGTATAAGGGTGAAATTCCATTGTTGACATTATGCGGGCATTAAACGGAGTGATAAGGGAGGCTATTAAACGGAGCGATAATGGTGGCTATTATAGGAGCGATAAGGGTGGCTATATGAGAGATAAGGGTGGCTTTAGGAGCGATAAGGGTGACTATTGATATTGTCAAGGCGGAGGGATAAGGGAGGCTATTATATGAGTGATAAGGGTGGCTATAGGAGAGATAAGGGTGGCTATTGTCAGGGATGATATGTGATGATGTGGGGTTATTGTGTTGGTAATTTTTATGTGATGAGTTGGGGTTATTGCATTTGTAAATTTCACGTAATGTTGTGATTTTCCTTGTGTTTATTTTTATATCTTGTGCAATATGTCTCGTTGTTGGTAAATTGATAATAGTCAGATCTATATTGAAATTGGGAGCATGTGGCTATTGCCAGGCGGATTATGAAATAAAATGTGGGCACGGGGTACCGTGAGTAAATAATGATGATATTGGCACGTGAACTGTCCGTGCAGTTGTGATATGAAATGTGATCACGAGGTGTCGTGAGTAAATGATGATGATATTGGCACGTGAGTTGTCTGTGTGGTTGTGATAGAGAAATTGGCACGAGGTGCTATGGAAATATGAAAGTGGGTTGAGACTCGTATTTCTATGATTTTTAAATTAGGTGTCACAGTGTGACTTTTTTTTGAAAGATATTTATTTGAAATAATTATATGTGAAAAACATTTATGATTTGGCACGAGGTACCGTGGAAATATGAAAGTGGGCTTAGACCGTATTTCTATGATTTTTAAATGAGGTGTCACATGTTGACTTTTACTCGAATGATATTTATTTGAAAGAATTATATTTGAAAAAAGTTTATTTGAAAGAATGATATTTGAAAGATATTTATTTGAAAGAATTATATTTAAAAGAGATTTATTTGAAAGACATTTATTTGAAGAGTATATTGGAAATATATTTATTAAAAAATATTATATCCTAAAGATTATTATTTGAAAAACATATAGGCGAAATATTTATATTTGAAGGACTTGATTAATTGGTTGTACTTGTATTCATTATTTGTTGAGCAATATTTATTGTGTTCTTGTTGTCCGTCTATGTTTATCATTGGTCGATTTTTGTTGCCATCATTGTTAATTGTTTCCTATTATTTTTGTATACTATATTGCATATGTTATTAGACTAGTGAGTGTCTTGACTGTACCTCGTCACTACTCCACTGAGGTTAGTCTTGATACTTGCTGGGTACCGACTGTGGTGTACTCATACTACACTTCTGAACATTTTTGTGCAGAGATAGGTATTGGAGATTTCGGACTCGGATAGAGTGTGATCGCAAGGATAGAGTGTGATCGCAAGGATTCAATGTAGAGCCGCTTGGTCGTCGCAGTCACTTGGAGTCTTTTTATTTTATTGTACTGTTAATTATTAATCAAACAGTATTGAGTATTTGATCCTCGAGATCATTCCATGTATTCAGTTAGAGTTCGTGACTCAGTATTACCAGTCTTGGGAGGTTGATAGAATTATTTCCGTTGTTGGTTTCGACACGTGTATTAAATTATATGTTTTAAAAAAATAGCTCAAATTATAATTTTAATCGGCTTACCTAGTCTTAGAGACTAAGTGCCATCACGACGCCTGTGGTGGAATTTTGGATCGTGACATCCAGCAACAACTATGATACAGAACCAGGCAAACAGATGGAACAACAACACAATACCACAAAATTGCAAAGTGGAGAGATAGTTATAAATGTTAAAATCTTTGACGCTGCCACATGTAAGTATCTCTTACCCAGAAACTTGCTTTCAAATCTAAAGAGTATGAATATTCCAGCAATCCCAATACTAACTTACTCAATAAAAGACAACTACATGCCAATCCCATAGACAACATGTTGGAGAAGAATCGAATAATTAATATCCAGTACCCCACCACTTCTAATAAATTTGCTCTCTCCAAGAAGATCATGAAAAATACGTTAATTCCTCAAACGCTCCAAATGACCTGCAAAACGCTTTCCCTACCACACGCTCTATCCCTTCGATACAACCAAAGAAATCAACCAGTAATGAAGAGACACGTGTCCCAGACGTGGCTCAAAATGATCATAACCCTACACCCTTGCATTCTGATTTGCTGCCAAATCCTAATGATAACTCAAGTTTAAATAAGCCTCCCCTATTACATGGAGACAAAATACACTCCACAAATGACAAGTCACAAAAATACAAAACAATGTTCAACACTTGTCAACAGACATCATCCAAATGGACATAGCTATGGAGTTAGCTGATCAAGCTGCCTCTATTTATTCGCACATGCCAAACTCACCCAATAACATGAAAATTGAATCTTCCAAATCAACTTTCCTCTAATACTTTAAAAGACACCACATGAGAGAATAATGCCAAACTTGCTACTTCCTCTAAACAGGAGAAATCGACTAATACTGATAACTCAAAGAATTTCCAGACCATCTTTCCAACTTCCCACCATGAACAATCAGAACAACCACATGCAACTCCCACACTTGGTGTACGCAACACACTCGCTACACCTAGACCACCAACTAACCTCATGGATCAAGCAAGACCTCCATGGCCAAGCTCTGTTCTTCACAATGATGCTCGAGGGACAGGAGATTATGGTGACCATTCGAAATCCAAACTTTCTAGCCCAAGTAGTGACAAAAGGATGAAATTGGCAATGGACAACTCCATGAACCACATGTGGATGGCCAATATCCTCGATCTACTGGCACCTGCAGTAGCTCCAGCATTGTACCATGCCATGCACAACCACTGGAACCTACCTCAATACTTTAATCCACTACTGAACTTGAACCAAATGTTCGATCTCTACTTTTTCCAACCTCAGGTGCTGATAGACATGAATCCACTAGTATTTCCATGGCAACCACAACCAACGCAACAACAACCACAAATGGCGGCGTCGATGGAACAACCACTAAGCCCAGATTAGGAAGGACAAGAAATGAAAGAGGTGAAAGACTTGGAGATACTTCCCCCTCTGGGAAGAAAGTCGTTTACAGAAATCTTAGCAATAAGAGATATAGCCCTTATGCTATTCCCAGAGAGGGAGAACAAGAAATACATATTCCGATACCCGATAGCTCTTCAAAAATGCTCGATCGAGATAACAACACCAATCACCAGAGGTGAAGAAAAGCATGTTTTCCTACTGACCCCAATTTGAGAGAGAGTCAATTCAGGATTAGGGGAACCAACCCTATTGGAGATAAACACCTTAACTTCTCTTCAATCATGAACACATCCACTAGCATAGTCATTTGGAATGTTAGAGGTGCAAACAACGCATATTTTAGACGTAACTTTAGAGAATTGGTTAATAATTACAACCCCGGTATAGTAGTCCTATTGGAAATAAAAATGAAAAGCCATGCAACCCTTAAGGAGGAGTTCCACTTTTCCGACCTGATAGAAGTCCCAACCCATGAGAGAGCTGGTGGCTTAGTCATTATGTAGATGGACACTATGGTAGCTGTTGAACGCATTAGGCAAACTTGCCAAGAGCTTCATGCCCCAGTTCAGGTACTCCCTAACCACACTCCTTGGCAACCTAGTTCCATTTATGCAAGCACATATCTAGTTAATAGAAATACTCTTTGGGAAAACCTTAAGTCAATATTTAATAATTATAAAGGGCCTTGGTTCATAGGCGGAGATTTTAACGATGTTTTAACGCAGGATGAAAAGTGGGGAGGCAGACAGACTAGTAACAATAGGACATCTAGATTTTGGTCATGCATTAACTATTGTAATGTCACGACCCAATTTCTTCTCCGTTTGGGTATCGTAATGACACCTAGTCTTAGGGACTAGGGTAGCCTAAAATGAATTGAAACAAAAATATTATTTAAATAAAATCTGACAATTTGAAATAGAAATCTCTACAGAGTATTTGCTAGAAAATTTCTAAATACAACTGACCAGAAATAAGAATAAACAGTGCAAAATAAAAACTTGAAGGTGACTCTGAAGCCTGTGTACATAGCAGTAGGTTTACCTTGAGTCTCCACAGCAATGACCCACACAGCTACTAACGAACAAATACCTGGATCTGCACAAAAATTTGCAGACGTATAGTATGAGCACACCACAGCAGTGCCCAGTAAGTATCAAGACTAACCTCAGTGGAGTAGTGAAGAAAAACAGTCAAGACACCCACTGGTCTAATAAACTGAACAAGTATAAGTATAGGAACAACAGAAATATGATATCTACATAAAGACTATGCAATATGGCTCACAATACAGTAATTGCAATAAGAAAGGAAACAATAAGTATATGCGGAATACCATAAAAATGACACAGAAAAGTGAATGGAACACAACCTAAATCCGGAATCACAAATACATCAAGGACAAGTAATAACTCTGCAACTACAATTGGTTTTACATCAGGTTTTAGTCATCAAACTCCACGAGGTACCGAACCTCAGACAAATCATAACTCATAGGTCTCAATACCTGAACCCTAACACTTGGCATCTTGTGCCCTCATAACACCTTATAACCGCACTAACGACTCACGTGCCAATAGAGTCATTCTCACATAGAAGTCAAATAAACAAGGGTGAGCATCCATGCTCAACAATATCAAGAAAAACTCTTATCCGATAAGAGTGCTTAACTACGTGTATGCTTGTGCAAGTGTCCTAACATAGTCCATACCCGCAAATAAGTATAAGGAAAAAGAACGGACAACACGTAGAATATTTTCTCACAACTTTCACAAGATGAAGCTCACAAAAGTAAGTGTACCACTACACAAATATCAACAAAAAGATTGCCCCAGGCCATCACAAATCAATCCCTGACACATCCAACCTTGTCTCTCCACGTGTGCAATAATAAAGTAAGTGCCCGCCTTATCTCGCCACACGTGCATAACAGTGTTCCCACTTTGTCTCGCCACATGCGCAACCCATATATATATATATATATATATATATATATATATATATATATATATATATATATATATATATCCCGCCTTGTCATGCCGCATGTGCAAATATCAATAGTAACAATGGCACGACAGAAACCATGTGTAACCCCATAACAACAACCGCACAGCAGAAACTTCGTGCATCACAATAACAACAACGGCACGACAGAAACCTCGTGCCTCACAATAACCACAACCGCATGGCCGAAACCTCGTGCACCACAATAACAACAACCACACGGCAGAAACCTCGTGCATCACCACAATGAGTACAACAACAACAACAATGATAATAATACAAGGGTACGACAAATAAGTCAACTTCACAATTCCTGAACTCAAAGAAACAGAGGAACTATGTCACAAGGAGTAGCCACAATAGAGAATGCTACTCATAATAAGAATAGCTCAACAAGAAAGGAAATATTATGTTACAATGGTCCACAATGTACAGTTCGACAACGAGGGAGCTAATACAAGATGAATAATTCCAAATAAGGATAAGTCAACTAAAATATAGGATATCTAACTTCTTTTAAGGTTGGGCAAATAAGAGAGAGATACAACAACTTCAATTAAGGATAAGCAGTATAAGGATAATCATTTGCCTCAATTAAGGATGAACAATTACAGAAGAAATAATTATAATTTCGGATAAATATAAACAGTTAGGAAAAGACAACACGGCAATAGAAGAGATACAATTTTAGTTAAGACACATATGAATCAAATGAACAATAAAAATGGATCATGAAGCAATTAATTCCAATTAAAGAAGGTAGAAGTGAAACTGGAAATTAAGAAACATAATCATAACGAGAACAACTGCATATTCAGTGAATACAAGGACCTAAGAATCCCTAAAGTCCAATTTTCCACAAATAATTCTGGGTACATACTCGTCAACTCGCGTACACGGACTACAGTTAGCATAGAAGACTTAAATCCTAAGGGCTATTTCCCCCACATGAATTTAGGCAAGATACTTACCTCAAAGAAGACAGACTGATTCTCAAAAATGAACTTCTCGGGTGAAATGACCTCAGGACGGTTCAAATCTAATCAAATAACTTCAATGAACAAATAAAACTCATAAGAGACTATTATGGATCATAAAGCCTCAATCTTTAACAAAGTCTAAAAATCGGTCCAAAAGTCAACCCCCGAGATCGGACCTCGAAACCCGACAAATTTCACAAAACCCGAACACCCATTCCGATACGAGTTCAACCATACTAAAATTATCAAATTCCGATACCATTTCGTCCTTCAAATCATGCTTTTTTAGTTTGAAAGTTTTCTTCAAAACCCACAATTTTCCTCAACTCAAAACACAAATTAAATGTTACAAATAAAGATAAAATCATGGAATATATTACATTCTAGGTGAAGAACATTTACCCAATAGATTTTCTTGAAAAACCCACCAAGAATCGCTCAAAACCAAGCTCTAGAACTCCAAAAATGGTGAAAACGGCAAACCCTCGGAATAGACTACTATTTATGCTGCCCTGGTCATAAAGCATCGCGAACGCGCAAGGGTGATCGCGTTCACGAAGAAGAAAAATGAAGGCTTCCAGAAGACCCTTCACGAAAATGAGCAAAGGGATGCAAACGTGAAGCACAAGGGACAGGAACCTACGCGAACGCGAAGAGGACACACGAAGAGTAAATGAACACCAGCGCTCGGGGCCTGGTTTCTACTACGAAAACACGGAAGGAAGGATGCAAACGCGAAAAAGGAAAAAGGCAGACCTTCGCGAATGTGAAGAAAAAAAATTCCCTCCTCCAAAATTACTCATCGCGAACGCAGAGGAGCAGACGCGAATGCAAAGGAGAAAACCAAATGACAGATATCAGTAGTCCAAAAATAGAAGGAAATGGCCTGTAGCCCATCCAAAACACACCCGAGGCCCCCTGGGACCCCGTACAAACATACAAACAAGTTCAATAACCTAACACGGACTCGCTCGGGGTCTCAAACTTATAAATTTCCAAATCTTCCAACTTCTAAAACTCGTGCCGAAACCTATCAAACCAACCCGGAATGACGTCAAATTTTGTAGGCAAGTTTCAAATTACATAACAGAGCTATTCCCACTCACAGAATCGCATTCCTACCCCGATATCAAAAACGTCCACTTCCGGTCCAAATCTCCAAAAATCCGGCTTATGCCATTTCAAGCCTAAATCAGCTACAGACCTCAGATTCACAGTCCGGACACGCTCCTAAGTCCAAAATCACTCAACAAAGCTAACGTAACTGACAGAACTCCATTCCGGATTCATCTTCACATAGTTCCGACTACGGTCAAAATCCTAAGACTTAAGCTTCCGTTTTAGGGACCAAGTGTCTCAAATCACTTTGAATCACCCGGTGATTGAATTCAACAATGCACGCAAGTCAATATCCTTCCCCGACCTTATGCCGCCGATCGGGACTTAAATTCTCAAAACGACCAGCCGGGTCATTACATCCTTCCCCTCTTAAACAAATGTATGTCCTCGAACGTTCCAAGAATCGCCTCGAAGACTTCAAATTGCTGAAAGTACATATCCAACATACACCCGCGGGTGACCCCACGTCACCCCAATCCACATTATCCTGACGACACCATCCCAACTGTAATGTATCCTTTCTATTAACACCGATAAGCCTTAGAGTCAAAATTCTCACCTTCTATTTATCTTCAAAAGACCTAATTCTATATCCATACCAAGTATCAGTCTCAACTAGTTGCAACAACTCATGCCTACACACACAAGGTATGACCACTCAACATGACACGCCACACATAGGCCCATGATAACATTTCTGATCATAATAGCTTCCCGTAATCAAAACCAGCACCGACAATTTGCCTCATATCTGCTAGAGACTCATTGCAAACTTCCACAATGCTGACAATGGTGCACGAAACACGAAGACCTCATAACTATACACCCGGGTCAACAAGTCACATCTAACGCCACCGGGCACATACCCCACAAACTAAAACTTAAGAAGCACATAACTATAATGACTGAATATGTAAAGAGAAACACATTAGACAAATATCAAACAAGCCCGACAGGCACAAATCTCTAACAGTACGATACTACGAATCAATTTAAAAGGACAAATCAAAGTACATGAACAAGTCATAAGGATATCATCCTGGTATAACTTCCATCGCGGCACGCAGCCTGGCTCAAATATATCAAATCACATGGAATCGCAAGGGTCTCACCCTCAACTCTGAATCACAAGCCGGATACACATCATACCAATTGATATCTTCCACTAACTCAGTTTTGCCAATAAAATTACAACACTTACTGAACTCTCACTCTGGTAGAGTATCAAATCACAAATCATAACCAATTACTCAGGAATCACATCAAATAATTTTAATGATCCAATCGGTCATTTTGACTTTTAGAACCCCGTTCCGTAAAATATAACTTTCCGTATGTACTTTTAATAATTTATGACTTGCGAGGATGGTTGGTTTGGGATTTAGAAGTGTTTGGGTTAAAATTGGAACACTTGGTTCCTTAAGTTGGCTTTAAAAAGACCAAGTTTGACTTTGGTCAACATTTTGAGAAAACGACCCCGGAATTTTGCAAGATTTCTTCCAAAAAGGTAAACCTACACTCTTTGACTTACATGTATATATTTATTATGAGTATGTAATCAAGAAATAAGTATTAACACTTATTGGATGGTGCTTGGGAGCCATAAATACTTAAACTAGATTATTGGGTGTTGTAGAGATTTTGTAATTAATTAATTAGCAACAATTGGGTGGATGTGAGTTCATTGATGATTTTAATGGTGCTAAAGAAGGTTCTTTGTAGGCACGGGATGGTTTAGTATCTCTTGTTGATGGGAAGGAGGGATTGTTGGATGAAGAAACACCATTACTAGAGGTAGTAAAATGCTATGTACTCTAGGTGTTTTATAAAATGCCCAAATGACCAAAAATCTAGAAATTTGTTTAATAATATTGGTGCAATTGTGTTACATTGTTGTAAATTGAAATTTGTTTAGGGGCGAATTTTAGATTTGAGCCGTCCGTAGGTGACTTCACTCACGAAGATCATTTAAAGCATTGACTTAGTTTCGTCAAGGTAAGTATCTTGCCTAACCCTGAGTGGGGAAATTACCCCTTAGGCATCGAGTCTTATGTGCCATTTGTGAAATGTGAAAAGCCGTGTACGCGAGGTGACGAGTACGTACTCAGGCTTATATGTGCAAAATTGATTGGGTTAAAGTCTTAGGCATATTGTGTAGTAAATTGGATAAGTCTTGGCAAATATTAAATCATCCATTTTCCATGCCTCAATTCGTGTTTGTTGAATTTGTTTTTATATGATAATTTGATGTGGTTATTGCTTTTATATTCATGTGAATTCCGTGAGTTTGGTGATTTGATATTTCCTGAAAATAATTATATTATGGATTTTCCATCTACAAATAATTAATGAAATAATTTTATACCGAGGCGTTATATAATTATCAAGAATTTGGATTAATGAAGGCATTGCCGTATACTGAGTATTTTCCATCTCCTATGTTGTTTTGAGGTTTTATACACATTGTGTGGAGCCTTGGGTTATTTGTTGTGAAATTAATTAATTTTGTTATACCTTTGGAATTGGTTGTGGCCATTGGGCAAATTGTGATATGAATTGATTTTGTTTATGTTTACGTGATAATATTCCGTGTAAATTGATGTGTTATTTGAGTTATTATTTTGAGGATATAAGGGTGGCATTTCACTATTGTTATGTATGTTGGAATTTTGTTAGGGCGGAGCAATAAGAGTGGGTATTGATATTGTCAGGGCGGAGGGATAAGAGAGGCTATTATAGGAGTGATAAGGGTGGCTATAGGAGAGATAAGGGTGGCTATAGGAGCGATAAGGGTGTCTATTGTTATTGTTTGGGCGGAGGGATAAGGGAAGCTATTATAGGAGTAATAAGGGTGGCTATAGGAGAGATAAGGGTGGCTATTGTTAGGGATGATATGTGATGGTGTGGGGTTATTTTGTTGGTAATTTTTATGTAATATTGTGATTTTACTTGTGTTTAGTTTTATACCTTATGCGATTTGTCTTGTTGTTGGTAAATTGATAATAGTTTGATATATGTTGAAATTGCGAGGTTGTGGTTATTGTCAGGCAGATTATGAAATGAAATGTGGGCACGAGGTGTCGTGAGTAAATAATAATGATATTGGCACATGAACTGTCCATGCAGTTGTGATATGAAAAATGGGTACGAAGTGCCGTGAGTAAATAATGATGATATTGGCACGTGAATTGTCCGTACAGTTGTGATATAAAATGTGGGTACGAGGTGCCGTGGAAATATGAAAGTAGGCTGAGACCCGTATTTTATGATTTTGAAATGATGTGTCACAGGGTGACTTTTATTCGAAAGAAATTTATTTGAAAGATTTTTATTTGAAAGATATTTATTTGAAGGAATTATATTTGAAAGAGATTTATTTGAAAGTGATTTATTTGAACGTATTATATCCTGAAGATTACTATTTGAAAAACATATAGGCGAAAGATTTATATTGGAAGGACTTGATTAATTTGTTGTACTTGTATTCATTATTTGTTGCGCAATATTTATGGTGTTCTTGTCGCCCTGCTGTATATATAACTGGTTGATTATTGTTTCCATCATTGTTATTTGTTTCCTATTATTTTTGTATACTATATTGCACAGGTTATTAGACTAGTGAGTGTCTCGATTGTACCTACTAGGTACCGATCGTGGTGTACTCATACTAAACTCCTACAAAACTTTGTGCATAGCCAGGTATTTGAGCTATCAGACTCGGACAAAGTTAAAGTGTAATCGCAAGGATTCAAGGTAGAGTTGTTTTGTCATTGCAGTCCCTTGAAGTCTTTCCATTTTATTGTACTGTTAATTATTAATCAAACAATATTGAGTATTCGATCATTGAGATCATTCCATGTATTCAGTTAGAGTTCGTGACTCAGTATTACCAGTTTTTGGAGTTTGTTTTAATATTTTCAATGTTGGTTTATATTAAGAAATATGGCTTGAATTGGTATTATAATCGGCTTACCTAGTCTTAGAGACTAAGTGCCATCACGACGCTTGTGGCGGGATATTTAATCGTGACAAGTTGGTATCAGAGCTCTAGGTTCATAAATTTTACGAGTCACAAATGAGTTTAGTAGAGTCTTGTGAATCGGTACAGAGACGTCTGTACTTATCTTCGCAAGGCTACAGAGCTAGTAGGAAATATTTTCACTTCTTTCATTCTATATCGTGCGGTATTTATTCAGCTTGAAGCATATATCTTATGTTCTTTTGCATCCACTCGTGTATAAAATTGCGCACTCGGTATCAACTATGCGCTAATGGTTTGTGATACTACAGAGGGGTTATAAGGGAGCCAGGGTTGCTCAACCATTTTTACCACGTGTCATCCAGATCGAGGATGCGGAAGTATTGAGAGATTATTCAGTTGTGCACATAGGGGTGACGCAGGTTCTGACATCTGGTTGATAAATACGATATTAAGAAGGTTTGATTAGTTTCCTAATCATCACAATCATGATAGGGTCACGGGGTGGATGTAGTTCTGAATATAGTTGGTAGTATTAAAGACTACTTGGTTCGTATGGGATTTCCATTTAGTGAAGGATACATACTAGCAGTCAAGGCACTCGAGGAAGAAATTTTGACTATCACAAGGATGACATGTGCCTAATAAATGTCTTAATGTGTGTTATGACTGGTGTCGTACGAGCGATGAAGGTTAGTATTGTGGATCATCGGACTATGTCCTATCGCTTCACGCCAAGTGAGGGGAGTCCACTATCAACGATCAGATTACGGGGCCATGCGTTATATCAGTTTTGACCTGAGATGCATATATGTATGGGATGTTAAAAGGTTCTCCAACACTTGTATATGATTAAGAGCTGATATTTGTATGGGATGATGTTGGGACTTGTGGTATTCCCGCGTCCTTAATAATTCTACATTTAAGTATCAGCGGGGTCATGGAAACAATTTTAGAATACTCGAGGTGCTCCAGTAAGTTCTTTTAATGCACCACCGGCACGGGGTTCCTATAATGGTTATTACAGTTATCTGGCACAGACTCAGTATGAGAAGTCGAACCCGCAGAGGAGTTGTTATCAGTGTAGTAATACTAGGTACATCATGAGAGATTGTCCCAGACTTGGGAGAGGCGGATTTCATCTGAATACTCAGGCTACAGGCTCTATTCCAGTTACTACCCCATATGCATAGTCAGTTAGGGGTGGAGGACAGGCGGGTAAAGGCCGCCCTAGAGGGGGAGGCCCGACCCATTGATATATTTGATATGGAATGGCTGAGGCCGCTACACCAGATGGTGTCGTTACAAGTACGATTTATTCGTATAGATGAGCATTATTCTTATTTTGATTCAATTCTAATTATCGAGGTGAGACCTCCTATCATGCTCCATGTATGGTGAGTTAGTGATTTTGTATACCACTCACGTGTTTATCCCCGTTGGGAGATTTGATGATGTTAGTTGTGTCTAATATTTTATTTTGTACACTACTGAGGGCTAAGAGTCCAAAAGTGACTTTCTGGTACTCACTACAGTGGGCTTTGATATAAATTTGGGATAGTTTTGTTAAAGTATGTGAATTATATGCCCTACCGGTATGGGGATTCAGTTTTTGTTGTGAAATTATTTCACGGAATTTATTAAAAAGAAGAAATAAAGGGGATGGAAAATTTCAGTTGGCACAATGTGCAAAATATTTGTGATTCCGAGATGAGGACGAGATCCTCGCATTATTTTATATGACGTGAAATATTTAAACCGGACTACAAGCCGCGGTGTAAGTTATATAAGGACGAGGTCCTTGTGGTAAAAAGTTTATGTGTTTAAATTCTTCCTTTGTGAAAAAGGGGCGAATTTTAGATTTGAGCCGTCCGGAGGTGGCTTCACTCGCGAAGATCATTTAAAGCATTGACTTAGTTTCGTCAAGGTAAGTATCTTGCCTAACCTTGAGTGGGGGAATTACCCCTTAGGCATCGAGTCTTATGTGCCATTTGTGAAATGTTAAAAGCTGTGTACGCGAGGTGACGAGTACGTACTCGGGCTTATACGTGCAAAATTTATTGGGTTAAAGTCTTAGGCATATTGTGTAGTAAATTGGATAATTGTTGGCATTTATTAAATCATCCATTTTCCATGCTTCAATTCGTGTTTGTTGAATTTATTTTTATATGACAATTTGATGTGGTTATTGCTTGTATATTCATGTGAATTCCGTGAGTTTGGTGATTTTATATTTCCTGTAAATAATTATATTATGGATTTTCCATCTGCAAATAATTAATGAAATAATTTTAAACCGAGGAGTTATATAATTATAAAAAAATTGGATTTATGAAGGCATTGCCCTATACTGAGTATTTTCCAACTCTGTGGTTGTTTAGAGGTTTTATACACATTGTGTGGAGCCTTGGGATATTTATTGTGAAATTAATTTATTTTGTTATATCTTTGAAATTGGTTGTGGCCATTGGGTAAATTCTGATATGAATTGATTTTGTTATGTTGTCGTGATAACATTCTGTGTATATTGTTGTGTTATTTGAGTTATTATTTTGAGGATATAAGGGTGGAATTTCACTGTTGATATTATGTGGGTATAAGGGTGCCATTTTACTGTTGTTATGTGTGTTGGGAAATTGTCAGGGCAGAGCAATAAGGGTGGCTATAGGAGAGATAAGGGTGGCTATAGGAGCGATAAGGGTGGCTATTGATATTGTCAGGGAAGAGGGATAAAGGAGGCTATTATAGGAGTGATAAGGGTGTCTATAAGAGATATAAGGATGGCTATAGGAGCGATAAGGGTGGCTATTGATATTGTTAGGGCGGAGAGATAAGGGAGGCTATTATAGGAGTGATAAGGGTGGCTATATGAGATATAAGGGTGGCTATTGTCAGGGATGATATGTGATGATGTGGGGTTATTGTGTTGGTAATTTTCATATGATGTTAATTTTCCTTGTATTTATTTTTATACCTTGTGCAATTTGTCTTGTTGTTGGTAAATTGATAATAGTTTGATATATGTTGAAATGGGAGCCTATGGTTATTGCCATGCGAATTATGAAATGAAATATGGGCACGAGGTGCCATGAGTTAATGATGATATTGGCACATGAACTATCAACGCAGTTGTGATATGAAAGAGATTTATTTGAAAGTATTATATCCTGAAGATTTCTATTTGAAAAACATATAGACAAAAGATTTATATTGGAAGGACTTGATTAACTGGTTGTACTTGTATTCATTATTTGTTGCGCAATAATTTTGGTGTTCTTGTCGCCCTGCTATGTATATCACTGATTGATTATTGTTGCCATCATTGTTATTTGTTTCCTATTATTTTTGTATACTATATTGCATAGGTTATTAGACTAGTGAGTGTCTCGACTGTAACTCGTCACTACTCCACTGAGGTTAGTGTTGATACTTAATGGGTACCGACTGTGGTGTACTCATAGTACACTTTTGCACATTTTTGTGTAGAGCCAGGTATTGGAGCTATCGAACTCGGACTGTGTAGAGCTGCTTGGTCGTCGTAGTCCCTTGAAGTCTTTTCATTTTATTGTACTGTTAATTACTAATCAAACAGTATTAGGTATTCGATCCTTGAAATCATTTCATGTATTCAGTTAGAGTTCGTGACTCAATATTACCAATCTTGGGAGTTTGTTTGAATATTTCCGCTGTTGGTTTATATTTTAAAAAAATGGCTTGAATTGTTATTATAATCGGCTTACCCAGTCTTAGAGACTAAGTGTCATCACGATGCCTGTGGTGAAATTTTGGGTCGTGATACAATACAAAATCAAAAATTCTTTTCTCAAACAACTGCTCACTTGCCATAAGAGAATACGCAGTTGAGTTGCTCAACATTAACCCAACCACACAGTTTGAAAAATACTTGGGATTCCTTATCCTCAACAACAAATCAAAGCCAGGCAATTTCCCATTTGTTATTGATAATATGTGTCACAAGCTGTCAAATTGGAAATCAAACTTCCTAAGTCTTGTGGGACGTACAATTCTAGAAAAGTATTCCCCCAACGCTATACCAAATCATATCATGCAATACATGTCCCTCCCCAAGAAGACTCAACAACAAATTGACAAAATCCAGGGTGTCTTCATTTGGGGCACTACTTCTCATAACAAGAGAATTCACTATGTTGCCTGGGATGTCGTAACTGTCCCTAAAAACCTGGGGGTGTGGGAATTCGTAAAGCAATCCATAAAAATAAAGATGCACTAGCAGGGTTAGCATGGAGATTATTCACCAACCCTTCTACAGTTTGTGCTAATACCCTAATCCAAAAATACAGTGGGCGAGCTAATGCCAAGACCAACTCTTTCATTTGGCAAAATATGTTGAACGGATGGGAAATTGTTACAAAAGGCATCACATGGGATATTGGCAACGGAAAATGCAATCACTTCTATTATGGAAATTGGATCCCCAACACTCCTAGTATCCGTTCAATCACTCAAGGGCCCTTTTGTATCAACGAAACTAACCTAACAGTCTCCGAGTTGTGGTACCACGACCAGTGGAACTGGTCACAAATCTCCTTCGAGCTACTAGAAAATATTAGAGAAAAGATTTCCTCCATTTCCCTTTCCAACAACCCAATGGCCATGGACACCCCCATTTGGTCTCTAAACCCAAATGGCACCTTCTCCACACACTTTGTTTATACCTTAGTTCTCCAACACCAACAAACACATATTCACTATGAATGGATTTGGAAACTAAGTACCCTCAATAAAATAAAATTCTTCCTTTGGCAATGCTATCGTAACACGCTTCCCACAAAGTCATATCTTCATCAAATTGGAGTCACCTATGACTAACAGTGCCCAATATGTAAGAATGAAGAAGAAATTATCACACATATCTTCCTACATTGTATAGCTGCCCATACATTCTGGACTAGCCTGGGAATTGATACTCAAACCCGCCCAAATGGCAAGCACTGAATGCTTTTGCTTAAGGATCTCCATATACCTACCAGCGACAACTATATAACTTGGGAAGATGTATTTCCTTTTGTACTATTGCAACTTTGGCTAAATAGAAACAACAACTTCTTTCACAACCTCTCCAAACCTCTAAACTACCAATTGGTCAAAATACGTACCATCGAATTCAAACTGCCCGTAGAAACAAATACGAGCCCCACACACAAAACAACCATCCTCATCAAGTGGCAATCACCACCACCTCAGACATTCAAATTAAATACAGATGGAACTTTTTGGATAGATATCATGCTGGGGGCATTGGAGGAATTATTAGAAACACACAAGGTAACTGGGTAGTAGGCTTCACTAAAGCAGTCCGAGCCTACGCCCCTACACATGCAGAGTTACTAGCACTCCAAGCAGGGTTAAATCTCGCAGATGATAGAAGATTAACTCCCCTGGAAATAGAAACTGATTCCACAGAGATAATCCAGTTACTTGAGCATAATAGCTACCCAGCATATACTAACGTTGTCCTTGAATGGAGGTGCTTATTGAAGAGATTGGGGAATCCAGTGATCCGGCATAGTTTCCGCGAAGGGAATAAGGTGGAACACGTTTTGATTAAATTAGGCTCCAAACAACCACCTCTTGGTGGCAAAAATATTTTGTTCACCCCCATATCTTGTCAAGACAACCATCCAAGAGGACAAAGATCGACTAGCTACTACTAGACTTATATCAAATTCCATATGTAACAAAATTGGCAATGTTTGGAAACTTAAGTGTTATTCTTACTAATAGTACTAGTGATGTAATGCCACCTTAGTAGTTTATTAATAAAATATCCGTTTCTCCAAAAATAAAAAACAGAAAATATTCTCTAACAAAAACAAAAACAAAAACAAAAATAAGAATGATAAAGAGGAAATTTATTGGAGATCATCACATTTAGTGTGGATAATACCCAAATTAATTTGTAGACAGTTAATGATTTAAATAATAGTACTTAATATTTGTTTTATTTAATAACGAATTTCTTGGATTTATGCCTTTTGCGCATGTTTTATTGTGCTTTACTTCTCAAATGATACAGTATTTTCTCCTTAATCATAACTACCATCGTCTCATGCGTTAATTAATTGGCTTCTAATGCGATTCCTCTTATAAATATTATCTTTCGTTTTTCTTCATCTATATATAGGACTTTGTTATTTGTCACCAAAACACAAACCATATGGAGTAAAATTCTATTCTATTTCATTGAAATTTTGTAAAATAGTATAAATTCTCGTTGCTGAGATATGCGTCAAATAAATAGGAAAAAACAAATACTGGATTAAATTCATGCTAGGCAACGCATAAAAAAGTTTTCTTATTCTTTACTTAATTTCCCTTTTTAGACTATTGAACGCAAAATTTCTTAAAACTCAAAATATACCTCCTTGTATCTTAAAAAAAGAATGAGTTAAGTTATATGTAAGGACAATATGAAATACCCTTTTTACATAACCATTGAAGTTCAACTTATTATAAATTAGTTACAATTTTGTCTAGTTATCAAATATTGTTTACCATAGAAAGTTACATGTAATTATCATATAAGTAAATTGACTGTGCAAATATTTTTGCAGCTCCAGCTTAGCGATGATCACATTAGCTTTTCTTCTGTTTACTACTTCAGTTGTTTCAACTCGGGACCTCAACCCTACTCGTCACCTCGGTGAGTTCATCAACATGTCCCTCTGTTTTATTTTATATAGTACTCTTTTTTTTCATCTTTTCAAAAGAATGACATCTTTTAATATTTGAAAACTATTTAATTTTAAAATTTTATTAAACGAATAATCAGTGGCGGGATATCCAATAGGAAAAATGACATCGTATAGCTGCTCTGAAAAATAATATTTGAAAAATATATATTTTTTTATAAATATGCATTTCTATATGTTATAAATATACTTAAATTTTATAAAGTTTTGCGGTTATGGATATAAATAATTTCGGTTGCGAGCTAAAAGTAATTTTTGCCCTATCTAATATCCAAGATTCAAAATTGTTCCGTTTGACTTTTAAGTTTCTTAATACTTAAGTCATTTGAAAGTTTTAGTTAATTTTCATAAACATGTATCAATATATGCTTTCAGGGGCGGCCGAAGGGTAAGGCTAGACCCCAAAATTAGAACGCCCCAAAAATATTAGGAGTTTACTATATTATTAATTATTATATATAACATACAATTTATTTTATATAAAAGTTATTAATAAGAGATTTCAAGTTTAAGCAATTTATTTATTTTGTTGAGGTTGAAAAAGACGAGTTAGCAAATAACAATAAATCTTCTCTTAGTAGTTACCATATTTATCTTCCTCTTCAATTTTAATTTTTCCTCCTCTAAGTTCATTTATTTCTTTTCATATCTTTGACTTATTTTCTGACTTTAACTCATTGTCTCTGACTTAGCTACTTTATATTTAGTCATATTTTCATTGATCTTTAGATCAAAAAGCAAATTCAATTGTGTCTTATTATTATATGAATTTTATGAAATAAATTTAAGAGGCCTCTTAATTGGCTTTAGTGGGGTTTCTAAGGCTTCATTTCTTGTTCCAAATTGATTTTCCATTTCCATTGTTTTCAAATGCTTATCGTACAAATATATTTACACAATGTATTTTTACCAAAAAGAAAAAAATATTTTCTCCATTTATATTTATGTGATTTACTTTTTTCATCTATTTTAGAAAAAAATACATTTCACCACTCATTTTACCCTTAATGAAGTCTCTTATAGAAATAACTTGGCATGTTTAATTAAGACCACTAGATTCAAAGGCTAATTTGGTAAGTATGTTATAGATTATACACACATTTAGCTGAAGGTCATGTGATTTAAAAGTCCATTTTTCATTCTTGAACTCGTACACAGTCAAAACAAGACATATAAAAAGAAATAGGGCGAGTACTACTTATACATGTATTTTCTTCTTCTTCTTTTTTGCGAAACAGTATCAGATGACACCTTCTGCGGCAAGGCATCTAATTTTGGGGCTAATTTATTCTTGTTAATTTTTTGTAGCACCTCAAGCAATGTTTAGTCCAGTACAAGAAATGAAGCCTCCACCAAGTAGAGCAGTGCCAATTTTTCCAAAGGTACCAAAGGAGCCACCACTATCACCACTACCATCTATGCCAAAGGATTTGGTGTTGCCCTTACCACCAAATATAGATGATATTCCAGTTCTAAATTCAATCCGAGACGATAAAAATAACCCTTCGATTCAATCGCCAGCAATTCTAGGTGGCCGTCCTGTTCCAGAATTGAAAATTCCTAATAACGATGAAAATTTGACGTCGTCGTTTGGTGGATATATCAAGAAAATTTTGTTGTATGCTGGAGTAGTACTCCTGCTGATCACAGGGTCAAAATTTTATTTAATGCTTATAGTATGAATAATATGTGCATGTATTTCAGTAAATTAATATAGTTTGTATCTTGTCTTGTCAATTGTTGGCAACTATATATTAAGAGTAGTTTTAGTACAATGTCACAATGTTAGAAATTTTGACTATGTTAAAATATTATAGTACGCTAAAAATGATGTTTCCAACTCCATCTAATCATTTGACTTAATCCCAATTATCTTTATTCTTCCAAAATCCGAAAAATATTATTGCATAATAAACTGGAGTTCGAATTTTTTACATGTGAACTTCCAGCATAATATACTGGAGTGCCAGCATAATATACTAGTTGTTCATACACAGGTACTCCAATCTCCAGTATATTATGCTGTAACTTTTCGTGTGGTGGAGTTGCAGCATAATATGCTGGAAGTTCATACACAGGTACACCAATCTCCAATATATTTTGCTGGAATTTTTCGTGTTGCAGCAAAATAATGGCTATTTTTCAATGACTTTGAAAACACTGGCTATTTTTCAATTATCAGTTTGAAAATTGGCTAGCATATGCTATTTTCCCGAAAATAGTTATTCATCCAATCGCTTACTGAATATAAAGTAGCAGTGAATTTGATTGGCTTACATCCCCTCCTAATATTGGACTGGGCTTCTTGTTCCCGGCCCATCTTAATAGCAATCCAATTTTTTTTAATGACGAATTTCTTGCATTTATGCCTTCTTAAGCATGTCCTATTGTAATTTACGTCTCAAGTGATATAGTATTTTCTACTTAATCTTCTACTATCGTCTCATGCGTTAATTAATTGACATCTAATGCAAATCCTCTTACAATTATTTTTTACCGTTTTGCTTCCTCTATATATAGGAATTTGTTATTTGTTACAAAAACACAAACCATATGAAAGAGGAAATATTTTGATTAAACAACCTCAAAATACTGTGCCAACATGACAATGGGGTAAAATTGTATTCTAATTCTTTGAAACTTATCAAATATTCTAAATTCTTAAGACTCAATAATACCTCCTTATATAAAAGAAAACAAATGATTTAAATTATATATACTAACAATATAAATGTCCTTTTTTCATGACCATTGGAGTTTAACTTCTTATTATATGTTAGTTATGGTTTTTGTCTGGTTATCAAAGTATTGTTTATCATAGAAAGTAACATGTAATTATCATATAAGTAATCTTATTGTGCAAATATTTTTTACAGCTCCACCTTAGCGATGGTTGCATTAGCTTTTCTTCTGCTTACTACTTCAGTTGTTTTAGCTCGGGACCTCAACCCTACTCGTCATCTCGGTGAGTTCATCAACAAACAATTTCTTCCTCTATTTTATTTATATGATTCTCCTTTTTCGGAAGAATGATATCTTTTAATATTTAAAACATATTTAACTTTAAATTTTTTACTGAACCAATAATTAGCGGCGAGTTGTATCCAATATCTAAGATAAAAATTATTGTGTTTGATTTTTAAGTTTCTTAATTTGAACTTTCAACATTATGGGTTCAGATTTAATATTCATTTGAAATTTTAGTGAATTTTCATAAAAATATATCAATATATGCTTCTCGTCAAAAATATTGTGTACGGATAAACCTGTTGCCAGAGGACTGCATCCGCCATTACCCATAATGACATTCTCTTGTAGCTATACGAATGTCTTGATGTGTCTAAAACAACACAGTTTAAGGGTAGTTTGGGTATGTGAAAAGTATTTTTTCTTTATTCGTTAAATACTACGTACATTTTCTCAGTCAAATATCGTCTTATAAAATGAAACGAAATGAATATAAATACTTCTTTTGAACGTAACAGGTTCATCACAACCTCGCTGTATAACCAAGTGTGGAAATTGTTCGCCATGTACACCAGTTCAAATCTGTCACGGCCCAATTTCACCTAAAGGTCGTGTTGGCACCCAACACTACAGCTAGGCAAGCCTACCAGTAATTTAAAATAACGAAGAAAATAAGCAACTCTTAATTCAACCAATGTGTGTGCCAAGACCTGGTGTCATAAATGTATGAGCATCTAGTAGATTATACAAAACTCCAAATACTGTCTGAAATAAAAATAGACAGAATAAAATACAAGAAGAGGCACTGGTAGCTGCAGAACTACTCAGAAAGGTAGCTCACCACTACGCCTCTGGATAATGTGGATGTGCGATGATAGGACCTCCACTAGTACCTGCCCATCAAGTGTAGCATGAGTACGTAAATAATGTGTACCCAGTAAGTATCAAGCCTAATATCGAAGAGCTAGAGACGAGATGGCCGACTTTGACACTCACTGTGGGTCAATAATAATAATTAAAATAAAACTAGAATATCTACATCAGCATGATTCACATAATTTACAATAATGTATTTAACCAACAGAAATAATTAAATTCCTTCAAATGCAACAATTCTCAATATATTAATTAAATTCCTTCAATTCCAATAAACTTCCAAATTTATCAATTAATCTCATTTACAATAATAACAATAATTCCTTAACAAGCAGGAATAATAATTCTTTAAATTCCAAAGGTTTCCAATTTATCAATTAGCTTCACAAGCTACAATAAACTATCAAAGTATCGTATAATTATTATTATTAAGCACGATTTTTGCCGAGGTTGTATGGCCTGATCCAGAATGTCGTGCACACTGCCGAGGGATGTGCGGCACGATCCATAGATGCATCTATCCTTCCAAGGCGTTCGGCCCGCTCCACAGAAAAGGAGGACATTTTCTTATGTACCTCTAGAAGGAGAGAATATTTATTATAAGATAAATTCGAGAAGAAGAATAATTTCTCTTAACAATTAATTAATTTAAGCAGAAAATTAAGCATATGAGATTTTCATCCTTAATATCTTCCCTAACAATTCACAATATATATATATATATATATATATATATATATATATATATATCAAATAATTTAATTAAGTAAAGACTACAATTTACACAAGTAATTCATGCTTTTGAGTCCTAAACTACCCCGACTTTAGCATTAATAGTAGCTATGCACAGACTCTCGTCACCTCGTACATACTTAGCCCCCACAATTAGTAACAATTATTTAATTTAATCACCTATGAGGTAATTTTCCCCTCACAAGATTAGACAAGAGACTTACCTCAATTTGCTCCAATTTAATCCACTAGAAGGTCCTTTCCTCGATTATCCAACTTTGATTAGCTCGAATCTAACCAAAAAAGTAATTCGATACAATCACTAAAATTTCTTGGAACCAATTCTATAAGCAAATACTACAGTTTCAATAAAAAACCCGAAATTAATTAAAAGTTCGTCTGTGAGGCCCACGTCTCGAAATCTGGCGAAAGTTACGAAATCAAATAACTCATTCAATTACGAGTCCAACCATACCACTTTCACTCAAATCCGACTCCGGATCGATACATAAATCTCGAAAATTCGTTTTTATGAGATTTCAAAAAATTTCCAAATGTCAATCTCAAAACACTAATTAAATGGTCAAAATAATGATATATTTGTGTATATAGACCAAATCCGAGTTTGAATCACTTATCCCAATGTCTTTCCTTGAAAAACTGTCAAAAGTCGCCTCTACTCAAGCTCAAGTTCGTCAAAAATGGCAAATGGAACGAATGCCCTCTTTTATAAATCTGCCCAGGCAGCCTTCAGAACTGGGTCTCGATCGTGGCTTCGAGCATGGCCCTCGAGCCTAACCCTCGATCATGGCTTCGTTCATGGCCTAGATTATGGCATCGAACCTGGCCCTTCGATCATGGCCTCGATCCTATCATCAAGCGTGAGCTTTCGATCATGGCATCAAGCCTGGGCCTTCGATCGTGGCTTCGATCACAAGCTCGAGCCTGGCCCTTCAATAATGGTCTCGATCATGGAATCGACCCTGAGCCTTGTCGACCCTGGGATCGATCTTGGGCTCGATATCTGGGCTCGATCATATCCCAGAAAATCCAACAGAAGAAGAAAAATTTGCAGCAACTTTTTAAGTTCAATTTTTGATCCGTTAACCATCCGAAACGCACCCGAGGCCCTCGGGACCTCAACCAAATATACCAACAAGTCCTAAAATATCATACGAACTTATTTGAAACCTCAAATAACATAAAATGATGCTAAAACCACGAATTATGCTCCAATTCAAGCTTAATGAAACTTAAAATTTCCAACTTCTACATTCAATGTCGAAACCTATCAAATCAAGTTCGATTGACCTCAAATTTTGCACACAAGTCATAAATGACATAACGGAGCTATGAAAATTTTTAGAACTAGATTCCGACTCCGATATCAAAAAGTCAACTCCCCGGTCAAACTTTCAAATTTAAATTCTTGTTTTAGCCATTTCAAGTCTAATTTAACTCCTGACTTCCAAATAAAATTTCGAACACACTCCTAAGTCCAAAATCACCATACGGAGCTGTTCGAATCATCAAAATTCTATTCCGGTGTCGTATTCTCAAAATATTGACCGAAGTCAAACTTGGCCTTTTTAAAGCCAACTTAAGGAACCAAGTGTTCCGATTTCAACCCAAACACTTCCAAATCCTGAACCAACCATCCCGCAAGTCATAAATCATTAAAAGTACATACGGAAATTTTTATTTTAGGGAACGAGGTTCTAAAAGTCAAAATGACCGGTTGGGTCATTACAGAATCATCGTTCATCCTGGTGTTAGCGAAAAACTAGAGTACTACCCTAAAGCTTGGAGGTACAAGTGTGGCAATAAATTTTTCAATCCCTGAGAATTAATGTCTCTTTCTATATATATATATATACTACAATTAAGTATAAATAAGAAAAGCAGCAACGTTACGTAGTTATCATGTACTTGATTAATTTATGTTAAATAAAAAGAAGAACTATATTTTCTAATGATACTGGATTTTTTCCTCTTTTTTTCATGCACAAGGCAAGAACATTGGAAATGTAACCTTTTATGTGACACTCTCGAAGATATTGGTTCAATCGTTTTGCCAAATAATTAGATTAAGAACATAGATTTATAAATTGTGTAATTAAGACAATTCATCTTCAGAATAATAGCGAGTTTGCATCTCAAGCTTTGATTGATTAATTATTTTACGGTTTTCGGCAAAGGTCCAAATATACCCCTGTACTTTCGAAAATGGTCTAAGAATACTCCTCGTTATATTATTGGGTTATTTATACCCCTGCAGTCATACTTTGGGTTCAAATATACCTCTCATTTAAACGGAGGAACACGTGTCATCGTCCTGTTGGCCAATTCTAAACATCTCCTAATTAATTAAAAATACTCATTACCCATACCCGAAAAGCAATTTTCTAAAGTAATTTTTTTATAAAAACTGGAAAAAACTGAATTATTTTTACTAAAAATTGAAAAAATCGAAAATATTTTTTTTCAGTTTTTAGAAAAATATTGCTTTAAAAAAATGGAAAAATAATTTATAAAGCAATTCTTTTTGTAAAAACTAAAAAAAAAAACTGAAAAGCAATTTTCTTAAGCAATGTTTTTGTAAAAACTGAAAAACCAAATATTTTCTTTTTTTCAGTTTTTAGTTTAAAAAAATTCAGTTTTTTCTTGTTTTTAATTGCTTTAAAAAATTCGTTTTCAATTTGTTTTTCAGTTTTTACAAAAACATTGTCTTAGAAAATATTTTTCAGTTTTTTTTAAAGCAGTTGTTTTGTAAAAACTGGTAAAAAAAATATTTTCGTTTTTTTCAGTTGTTTCCAGTTTTTACAAAAAAGAATATTGATTTAGAAATTTACTTTTCGGGTATGGGTAATGGGTATTTTTAATTAATTAGGAGATATTTAGAATTGGCCAACAGGACGATGACATGTGTCTCTCCGTTTAAATGAGGGGTATATTTGAAACCAAAGTATGACTGCTGGGGTATAGATAACCCAATAGTATGACGAGGGGTATTCTTAAACCATTTTCGTAAGTAGAGGGGTATATTTGGACCTTCGCCGATTATTTTATGCCAACTGAAATAGCAACTATATATTATGTTGCTCATCTTTATGCAAGAGATAAATTATCGAAATTATGAAAATATAAAGATAAAATCACACAGATCAATTAATTAAAATTTTAATTTGCTTATCCTGGTATTATGAGGACCAAAATGCGAACTTGTTAATATTTGAAACACTAAAAGTACAATTTTTTTTATTAAAATAAAAACCTGGTGTTCAAGTCTGAGCTTATCATTTTAACTCAAAGGGCAGTAAGGTGAAACAAAGAAGACTACACCAAATTCGAAAAAATATTTTTCAATATATTTTATATTCTTAATATAAGTCACAAAACTTAAACTGCACAATTAAGCAAATACATAAAAATAGCAAAGTAGGTTATATATTTTCGCACTCATTTCATATTCTTACAAAGTCAAAAAGTCATATAACTGTAACGATCCGGCCAGTCATTTTAAAAGTTGTAGCCCTGTTCCCCTATTTAATGCTTATTCTGTACTTTATAACTGTTATATGACTTGTCGGGGCAATTGGTTCGGGTCTGACGAGAGTTTTAGAATAAATTGGAACACTTAGTTCCAAAATTTAAAACTTAAGTTGAAAAGGTAGGCTGGATGTTGATCTATGTGTAAACGACCGCGGAATAAAATTTTAATGATTCTAATAGCTCTGTATGGTGATTTTGGACTTAGGAGCGTGTCCGAAAAATTATTTGGAGGCCCGTAGTTAAATTAGGCTTGAAATGGCTAAAATAAGAATTTAAGTTTAGAAGTTTGATCGGGGAGTTGACTTTTTGATATCGGGTCGGAATCCAGTTCTGAAAATTTTCATAGCTCTGTTATGTCATTTATGACTTGCGTGCAAAATTTGAGTTCAATCGGACCTCATTTGATAGGTTGCGGCTTCATTTGTAGAAATTAAAAGTTTCAAAGTTCATTAGGCTTGAATCTATGTGTGATTCGTATTTTTAGTGTTGTTGGATGTGATTTGAGGACTCGACTAAGTTCGTATTATGTTTTAGGACTTGTTGGTATATTTGGTAGAGGTCCCGAGGGGCTCGGGTGAGTTTCGGACGGCTAACAGATCATTTTTGGCCTTTGGGGGATTTCTGATAGGTGGTGGTATTTTTCTTGAGATTTCCTTATACACGATCGCGTAAGTTCATTTGCGATCGCGTAGGGTAATTTGGGCAGAGGTGACTTTGTTCTATGCAGTGGCGTGAATGGGGTTGTGATCGCGTAGGCTTAATTTGGCAGCTGGAAAATTTGTTCTATGTGATCGCGTGGGAACATCCGCGATCACGTAGGTTTGAGCGAGCTGTGCTATGCGAACGCGTGACTAAGGCCGCGTTCGCGAAGAGGAACGGAGGGAGAACGTGGGCCACGCGCGCTTAATGCTTCGCGATCGTGTAGGTTTGCGGAGTCAGTATTTCGCAATCGCGTGGAACTTTCTGCGATCGCGTAGAGTTAATTTTGGCAGTGTTAAAATTGTGTTTCGCGATCGCGTGAGAAAGTTCACGATCGCGTAGAAGAAATCACAGGGCAGAAAGTTTATGTTCTGAAAATGGGACTTCGTCCCATTTTTTATTTTTAATGATTTGGAGCTCGGATTGAGGCGATATTTGGGAGATATTCAGAGAAAATATCGGGGTAAGTATTCTTAACTCAATCTTGGTTAGATTACCTGGATTCATCACTGTTTTTAACATTTAATTTGTGATTTAAGTTGGAAACAAATTTGAAAACCCTCTTGGATGGATTTGAGGGTCGAATTGTTATCGGAATTTAGTCATTTTAGTATGGTTAGACTCGTGGTTGAATGGACGTTCATATTTTTTAACTTTCGCCGGATTCCGAGGCAATGTTTGAGTTAATTTCGGATTTTTATTGAAAAATATATTATTTTCTTATGGAATTGATTCTATAATTTTTGTTGATTGTATCGAATTAATTATGACCAGATTCGAGTCGATCAGAGTCGAAATATCGAGGAAAAGCCATATTATTTGATTAAATTGGAGCAAGCCGAGGTAAGTGACTTGTCTAACCTTGTGTGGGGAAAATTCCCCCTAGGATTGGTATTTATGTGATAATTGAAATATGTTGAAAGTCGTGCTCACGAGGTGACGAGTGTGTACACGGACTATATGTGAAAGATTATATTTTCAAATTGTGCAGATCACTGTTGCGCATTAATTAAATTATTTTATTTTGTTATATTTTTCATCATTGATCTGATTTATATACTTTAAATTTACTTGACCTTCTCCTGCTAATTTTTTTTACCTGTTAGCTGAAACTTGGTTTCTTTTATTCAGTGTATTATTTGAAGGTGAAATTTCTTTAATTTAAATATTATAAAAAAAAGTATTTTACATTTAAAGATTTGATATTTAAAACAAGGTGGTAAATTTGTGAAATATTATATTTGATGAATATTTTGTGAGATGTTTGTACTAATTGTGATGGAGCTGTGAGCTCTTTATTATGAAAAAGTATCATTGTTGATTTATTTTGGCAAATTAAAATATTTGGGCACTTGTGTCACGACCCCAAATTTCCTCCGTAGGAGGTCGTGATGGCACCTAATCTCTAAGAGTAGGTAAGCATATCAATGCGGAATAATAATAGATATCTGAAATAAATAAATTTCAATTCAAATAATTTCAACTCCCAAAACCCGGTATAAATAAGTCACAAGCTTCTAAAAATGTATCCTCAATGTCTATATATATCAAGGTCTAAAGAAAAATAAGGAAGCAACATAATAATGATAGAAGGGGACTCCAGAGTCTGTGGACGCTGGCAGATATACCTCGAAGTCTCCATACACAGGTAACTCACTGATGTCTGGGCTGGTAAGATGTACCTAGATCTGCACAAAAAGATGTGCAAAAGCATAGTATGAGTACACCACAGCGGTATCCAATAAGTGCCAAGCCTAACCTCGGTAGAGTAGTGACGAGGTCAGGCCAGGCCCTACTGAAAAATAATAATGGCATGGTAAAATATTTATCAATATAATAAAATAAAATGACAATGGAAATGAATCATGTAGTGTGTCACCATTTAATTACACCAAATAATGGCAAATAATACCTCGTGGAAACAAAACATAATTCTTTTCAACTTTAAGAAAATCACAACAATAATCAAAGGCAACGGCAGCCATAAATCAATATTAACAAGGGCACTCCCGAGGTACCGCCTCGTAGTAAAAAATCATAAATAAATTCACAATATCTCATTTTCTTCAAATAATGTACTAGATAAAAGAAACCAAGTTTCAACTAAACAGGTAAAACAATTAGAAGGAAAAGGTCAAGCAAATAAAATAATATAAATATTAAATCAATGATGAAGAATATAACAAGGTAAAATTATTTAATTAATATGCAACAGTGATCTACAAAAATTAAAGACATAATCTTCCACATTTAGCCCATGTACACTCGTCACCTCATGTACACGACTTTCAATACATTATAATTTATCACTTCAATACCAATCCTAGGGGAAATTTTCCCCACACAAGGTTAGACAAGTCACTTACCTCGACTTGCTCCAATTTAATCTAGCAGCATGCATTTTCCTCGATTTTCCGACTCCGATCAACTCGAATCTAGTCAAAGTTAATTCGATACAATCAACAAAATTTATAGAATCAATTCCATAAGAAAATACTACATTTCAATCAAATTCGAAATTAACTCAAAAATCGCCCGTAGGGCTCACGTCTCGGAATCCGGTGAAAGTTACCAAATATGAACGCCCGTTCAACCACGAGTCTAACCATACCAAAATGACTAAATTCTGATAACGATTCGACCCTCAAATCCTCAATTCTAGCCAAGATGGTTTTCAAAATTTTCCAACTAAAATCACCAATTAGATGTTAAAAACAGTGATGGATTCGGGTAATCTAACCAAGATTGAGTTAAGAACACTTACCCCGGTGTTTTCTCTGAAAATCTCCCAAATATCGCCTCAATCAAAGCTCCAAATCGTTAAAAATGGAAAATGGGACTTCGTCCCATTTTCAGAACTTAAACTCTCTGCCTCGTGATTTCTTCTTCACGAACGTAAACTTCCTCACGCGATTGCGAAGCACAATTTCAACACTGCCAAAATTAACTCTACGCGGTCACAGAAAGTTTCACGCGATCACGAAGTACTGACTCCGCAAACCTACACGATCGCGAACCTTCTCACGTGATCGCGAAGCATTAAGCGTGCGTGGCCCAGCTCCTCCCTCCGTTCCTCTTCGTGAACGCGGCCTTAGTCATGCGTTCGCATAGCACAGGTCGCTCAAACCTACGCGATTGCGGACGTTCCCACGCGATCGCATAGAAAATATTTTTCAGCTGCCAAATTAAGCCTACGCAATTGCAACCCCATTCTCGCGATCGCGTAGAACAAAGTCAACTCTGCCCAAACTACCCTACGCGATTACGTCAAGACCTCTATTCATCGCGAACGCGATAGGTCCCTCGCGTTCGTGAAGCACAAAATTGTGCTGCCTAACATTTGCTCTTCGCGAACGCAACCATGGCTTCGTGAACGCGAAGCTTTACCAATCATACCCTTCACGAATGCGTCCAAGGCTTCGCAAATGCGACCACCACCTCGCGAACGCGTAGAATAAGGACCTAGGGTCCCAATTGCCTCATTCCTCTTCGCGAACTCGACACCACTCCCGCATTCGCGATGCACACACAGACCATACCTTCGCGTTCGCGTTCGCGTTCGCGTCCTCCCCTTCGTGAACGCGAAGAAAAAAATCTCACTCTCAGAAAACACTCTTCGCGAATGTGGGGGCCCACTCGCGAACGCGAAAGAGGAAATAAAAAAATGCAGTAGCAGATATCAGCAATCTCACCAAGGCCAAAAATGATCCGTTAACCCCCCGGAACTCACCCGAGCCCCCCAGGACCTCAACCAAACATACCATCAAGTCCTAAAACATCATACGAACTTAGTCGAACCCTCAAATTACATCAAACAATGCCAAAACCACGAATCATACCCCAATTCAAGCCTAATGAACTTTGAAATTTCAAGTTTCCATAAACGACACCGGAACCTATCAAATTAAGTCCGATTAACCTCAAATTTTGCACACAAGTCAAAAATAACATAATGGAGGTATTTAAATTTTCCGAATCGGATTCCGACTCTGATATCAAAAAGTCAAACCCCGGTCAAACATCCCAAAAAATTCAACTTTCGGTATTTCTAGCGTGATTCCACCACGGACCTCCAAATAATTTTCCGGACACGCTCATAAGTCCAAAATTACCATACGGAGCTATTGGAATCATCAAAATTTTATTCCGGGGTCATTTACATATAGGTCGACATCCAGCCTACCTTTTCAATTTAAGTTTTAAACTTTTGAACTAAGTATTCCAATTTATTCTAAAATCTCATCGGACCCGAGCCAATAGGCCCGACAAGTCATATAACAGTTATAAAGTTCAGAATGAGCATTAAATAGGGGAACGAGGCTACAATTTTTAAAATGACAGGCCGGGTCATTACAACTTGAGGTGCAAATTATGATATATTGTGATATTGATACGCATGCGGTAGTATAAGGTCTGGGTATTGAAACGCATGCGGTGAGATAAGGGTGACTTGATATGCGTGGATAGTAGAGAAAACTAGTAGAAGTGATGCGGTGTGACAAGGATGGCTAAAACGCGGGATGCTATTTCGGAAAAAATATTTTCTTTAAAATAAATTGTGAAGGCTCCCGCGGTGATATAAAAAAATGAGAAATTATAAATTTATTTATGATTTGGGACTATGAGGCGGCCCTATAGGCATGTAAAATTTATTGGATTCAAGTTCAATAAATAATTTGGATTATATTTTAAATATACTACTCCAAATAAATATTATGGGCTAATATAATTGGATTAATTACATAATTTAATATATATGGATTAAATAAATAGGTCCAAATTCATTGTGCTAGCCCATTTAGTTGGGCTACATATGATGAGCCCATTTCTTTAAGCCCAAGATATCATCTTCCTAGAGGTCCAGTTTGGTGCCACACGTGAAATGACGTGGCACGCCAAGTCGAGCGGAAGAGCCAATAAGATCGTGTCACGTGTCAAAATGACAAGGCCATGCCAAGTCAAATTAAAGGGCCAATGAAATCGTGCCACATGTCAAAATGACAAGGCCGTGCCAAGTCAAATTAAAGAGCCAATAAGATTGTGCCACGTGTCAAAATGACAAGGCATGCCAAGTCAAATTAAAAGGCCAATGAAACCGCACCAAGTGTGCAAGTGACATGTTCTGGCCAATCAAATACGGCCTTGTCACACTTCAATTTGATTGGTCGGATAGAGTTTGTTCTTATTATAACTCTTCCCTCCCACAACTATAAATAGGGGTCTGCATAGCTCAAAAAAGATACTAGAAGTTATAACAAAAAGCAAGAGAGAGCTCGTAGATCAAACGATGCAGATTTTTCTAAAAGCTACAAGCGTTCAAGTGTTCTAAGGATTAAAAGATCAAGACGAAGATTCAAGAACAAGATGCAAGCCCTTGGATTAAAAATACGTCAAGATCAAGATCAGGCCTCAAGCACTTGGATTAAAATAAAATAAAATTCAAGATTAAGCTCAAAAGCTCTTTTATTTACTAGTAGAAAGAAGAATCAGAGGATTCATAGAGATTGTAACACTCAAAATTTGAAATAAAATACTACAATTGTTGCAATATTTTTCGGCCTGATTTTATTTTCTCGACACAATTTATTGTCTACAAATTCTGGCACGCCCGGTGGGACAATATCTACATCTCATCTCAACTTTTGAAATCACCAAAGTTCAAGAACATTGAAATGGCTTCAAAGAAAATCAACTTCGATTCAACTTCCACTAAGGCTGCTAATCCAAGGTTCTTTGCTGATGTGGAAAGCATCCTCGATGTTACCTTTGGAAGCTTTGGACGAGTTACGAGGAGCAAAGGAAGCTCGTTAGGACAACAAGCACCCCAAGTGTCGTCCGCATGAACCCCTATTTTCGGATCTTCATCCTCAAAAGGGGCAAGATCTTCCACAAACGTACCCGAAAGAGGAAGCGATGTTGCTGAAAAGATCAAGAAAACTCTTGCTCTGCTTGACCTCTTCGGATCCAAGAACTCGGATGTGAAGGAAAAAGATGATGCTTCAAGTGATGGATCCTCCCCACTTACACCACATAGCGTGATCCAATCAAGGATCAATTGGTGTGAAAATCCATGCTACTCTCCATCGTCCACAACAATCAAGCAAGCCATGGTGACAAACTCTTCATCTGTGGAGGAGCAGTTGGCAAACTTGACGGAAGCAATCGCTGGCTTGACCAAGTGCATGCAAAATCAAGATGCTAGAATCGACAAGCTAACAGATAGGGTGGGAATCTTGATGGAAGAAGAATACACCCATGCACCTGGCAAACTCCCAGAAGTTCAAGAGATTAATCCTCCCCCACGACAAGTTGCATCCACTAAGGAAATTCCAGTCTCTTCGGAAGGGATGATTCCAATCAATTAACTAAAGGAGTTCATTGAAGGGACTATAAAAAACAAATATGAATTCGCTTCCAGGTCCTCCTTTACCTATAAAAAGTCGTACACTTCAAGGATCGATATGTTGAAGATGTCTGCTGGCTATCAACCTCCAAAATTTCAATAGTTTGATGGTAGAGTCAATCAAAAGCAACATGTGGCGCACTTCGTTGAGACATGCAACAATTCTGGGACTTGTGGAGATTACCTCGTCAAGAAGTTTGTCCGTTTATTAAAAGTAAATACTTTTGATTGGTATACGGACCTCGAGGCTAGATCTGTTGATAGTTGGGATCAACTAGAGCAAGAATTCCTCAATCGCATTTATAGTAAAAGACGTACTGTGAGTATGATAGAACTTACAAATAATCATCAACGAAAGGGTGAACCGGTTATCGACTTTATCAATCGTTGGAGGAATGCAAGCCTCAACTGCAAAGACAGGCTTAGTGAAGCTTCAGATATAGAGATGTGCATCCAAGTCATGCATTGGGAATTGTGATACATCTTGCAAGGTATCAAGCCTAGCATATTTGAAGAACTTGCAACTCATGCCCATGACATGGAATTGAGCATGGCCTCTGTTAGAAATGAAAGGATGCCCATCTATGAACCTTGCAAAGGGAACGACAAGTAAGAAGTCAGAAAATGGAGCAAGTTTGTACCAAGATCTGAAAACAAAGAAGCTATGAATGTCAACACATCACCCATGAAGCTCACGACGATGGTGAGCAAGAAGCAGAGTATGAAATCCACTTCGTTCAAGATAAGCCAAGTGGAAAGTTGACTCTAAAAGAAATACAAGAGAAAGAGTACCCATTTCTGGATTCTGATGTGCCAGCCATTTTCGAAGAACTCCTCGATTTAAATCTCTTGAGCTTCAGGAGATGAAGCGGCCAAATGAAGCTGGGAAAACTGATGACCCAAATTATTGCAAATATCATCGACTTGTGAGCCACCCTCTAGAGAAGTGCGTTGTCTTCAAGGACAAAGTTATTGACTTGGCTCGTGAAAAGAAGATCGTGCTTGAAGATCAGAAAGCAAGCGCAAAGCAAGTCTCTATCATATTTGTCTCATTCAGTCCAGACGTATTAAGTAGTTTTAAAGAAAGTAAAGATGAAGAATTACTGGAGAACAACAAAGTTGAAGACGATCAACCTGAGGATGATGAAGGTTGGACGTTGGTGGCTCGTCGTAGGCACCACAGAAGGAGCCCACGAAAAGAATCAGTAGAACAACCAACAAGGAAAATGATGGTAAAAAGACCAAGGAGATGGAATCCAGTTAGGCACTTAAAGAAATCAAAAGTGGAGGTGCACCACCCTCAAAAGCCACGACTTCCAATGACCTTGGAGGAGTTTTTACCAAGTTGGTTCCGCACGAAGATTTCCCACGGGGGTGTTGCCATGCTGACAGAGGGAAAGAAAAGAGTGATGACCTACCATTGGCAACATCATTGGAAAAGCTGATCGATTCCAATCCTCAAGAAGTTAATGCTTGTGAGGAAAGATTCACGTTCACAAATGACGATCTTCTGCTAGGTGACACTCTTCATAACCGCCCATTGTACCTGGTTGGCTATATGCGTGATGAAAGGGTAAATCGAATTTTGGTTGATGGAGGATCCTCAGTGAACATTTTTCCAATTAGCACTGTGAAAGAACTTGGTATTCCCGTGAACGAACTCTCAGAAACTCGTGTGATGATATAAGGATTCAACCAAGGGGGGCAAAGAGCCATAAGGATTCAATCAAGTTAATGGCTGCATGTGATCGATGCAAAGACAAGGATGAAGAGTCCACATTGTTCTACATGAAGTTCTACTTGAAAAACCGCATTGTGAAGGAGCTAAACATTGATGATGTCATGAATGACAAGGATGATGAGTCCACGACTAAGAGAGCTGAGGTCGTTGCTGACAAAACCAAAGCTGTTGCTGAGAAGGTACACCCCAACCCAAATAAGTCTCATAAAGGGAACATTGTGTCTCACGGCATGAAAGTAACTCCTCCGCTCCAATACATCCCTAAAAAGAAGAAAGATGAAGGTGAATCATCTAATCTCCAAACTAACATGCTAAAGGGGTTAACTCTACCGGTCAAATGAATTGAGGCAGTAAAGTCATCCTCAATGTTGCTTGCAATGTTTGTGGCCCAAAATCGTTTGCAAAATGTGGCACTCCTTACAAAGCGAACAAATGAAGGTTTTGATCCTAATTCTAACAGGCTATTTGCAAAAGCTGGATACCATCCTAATGAGCCGTCAAAGTTAGGGAAGCTACCATCAGAAACTGCGATAATACAACCATGTGAAGGTTTGGGATACAAGCAACCGTCACCAGTGCGCATCTCCATAAGAAGGGCAAGCATCAATTATATCACTGTAGAAGATGAATCTGCCTCTTCTAACAAGCCTTCTGTCTTTGATAGACTTGGAAAATCAACTGTGAGGAATTCCGTGTTTGAGAGATTGGGTCCATTAAAGAAGGGGGACAAGTTCCAGAGAAAATTTCAAAGCATAAGAATACCCGCTTCACCCAAAATCCAGAAGATCTCTAAGGATTTCCAAAGTTTGGTTCTTTCTAGAATGAGGCGACAAACAAAACATGTGGTTTCATGTAAAGAAGTACTGAAAGTAAAGCCATATACTGTCATCTACACTAAGGAATGTGATGAAGCTGAATAAAGTGTGGGTTCTTTGTATCATTTTATTGTACAAGGCGAGAATGGTGTTAAATCTTCAATGGAGGATAATGCAGAATTGGAGGATGTTTTACCATGTTATCACATATCCTTCAACGATAGGGACCCTCAAGAAGATGAAGATGCAAAAGATGCTCCATCGGAACTTGAAAAAGGGGTGAATGCAGCGATTGATTCCTTAAAAGAAGTTAACCTTGGCACTGATGAAGAACCAAGACCCACCTACCTAAGTTCTTTAGTAGAAGTTGATGAAGAAAGCACTTATAATGAGTTACTCAAGGAGTTTAGGGATGTCTTTGCGTGGAGTTACAAAGAAATGCCTGGCTTGGACTCTAAAGTAGCAGTCCATCACCTTGCAGTCAAGAATGGCGCTCGTCCTGTTAAGCAAGATCAAAGGCGCTTTAGGCTGGACTTGGTTCCCCTGATTGAAACCAAAGATTGATGCTACTACTAGTTACGAGGCAATGTCTTTCATGGACGGTTTATTCGGATATAACCAAATTTGCATGGCACTAAAAGATGAAGAGCTTACTGTTTTTCGCACCCCCAATGGTATTTATTGCTACAAGGTAATGCCTTTTGGCTTGAAGAATGCTGCTTCTACTTACCAAAGGGCTATATAGAATATTTTTGGCGATCTTCTCCACAAGAATGTCAAATGCTATGTTGACGACTTGGTGGTAAAATCAAGAGAGAAGGGTGACCACTTGAAAGACTTGAGAATGGTGTTTGAGTTGCTCCGGAGGTACCAACTTAGGATGAATCCATTGAAATGCGCCTTTGGAGTTACTTTCGAAAACTTCCTTGGTTTCATTGTTCGACATCGAGGGATTGAAATTGATCAAGCCAAAGTAGATGCAATCTTGAAAATGCCTAAGCCTTGGGATATTCAGGAATTGAAAAGTCTGCAAGGAAAGTTAGCATACCTTAGGAGATTCATCTCAAACCTAGCTGTGAGGTGCCAACCATTCAGTCGCCTTATGAAGAAAGATGTCCCTTTCAAATGGGACCAAGCGTGTAGCAATGCCTTTGAGAGAATTAAACCCTACTTGATGAAGCCTCCAGTTTTGGCAGCCCCTATACTTGGAAAGCCACTGATACTATACATTTCAGCACAAGAAAGGTCTGTTGGAGCGCTGTTGGCCCAAGAAAATAGTGAAGGGAAAGAAAACTACCTTTACTACTTGAGCAGGATGATGACACGAAACGAGCTGAATTATTCGCCAATTGAAAAGTTGTGTTTGGCGCTAGTCTTCTCAATTCAAAAGTTGAAGCACTACTTTCAAGCTCATGTTCTCCGTCTTGTTTCAAAGGCAAATCCCATCAAATTCGTGATATCAAAACCTGTTCTTAGTGATCGACTAGCGAGATGGTACCTCCAATTTCAACAATTCGATATTTTGTACATCCCTCAAAAGGCTATAAAAGGACAAGCATTAGCAGACTTCTTGGCAGATCATCCGATACCTGATGACTGTGAGCTAATTGACGAACTACCTGATGAGGACGCAATGGTCGTTGAAGTTCAACCTCCATGGAAGATGTAATTTGATGGTGCTGCGCATCGTGGAAGAGCTGGTGCTAGCATAGTATTTGTCACTTCCCAAGGTGAAGTCTTGCCCTACTCCTTCACCTTGACACAACTCTGTTCCAATAATGTTGCTAAGTATCAAGCATTAATATTTCGGCTTGAAATGGCCGTTGATATGAAGTAATTGCAGTTGCAAGTCTTTGGTGACTCCCAGTTAGTGGTCAATCAGCTTTTAGGTAGTTACGAGGTCAAGTAGCCGAAACTATGCCCATATCATGATTACGCTAAAATTTTAATGGGGTGGCTCGGTGATGTGACTATTCTGCATGTGCCAAAGAAAGAAAATAAGAAGGTCGATGCTTTAGCTGCCCTAGCTTCATCGTTAACCATGCCTGATCAAGCGCAAGTTATTATCTGCCAAAAATGGGTAGTACCGCCGCCAAATGAGGCTGAAGGTGAAGAAAATGAACTCAAGCATCTTGTCGCTGTTTCTGAAGTTGAGAAAGAAGAATGGCGACAACCCCTTATCGACTACTTATATTATGGGATACTTTCAGAAAATCTGAGGAGAAGGAATGAAATCTGTCGTCGTGCACCTCGCTTCCTTTACTACAAAGATACTCTACACAGAAGTTCATTCGAGGGAGTACTCTTGCGATGCTTAGGAGAAGAAGAAACACTTCAAGCTTTTCAAGAGGCACATTCTGGTGTATGTGGTTCGCACCAGTCTGGACCAAAGTTTCACTTCCATATAAAAAGGATGGGATATTATTGGCCAACGATGGTAAAGATTGCTTGGACTACGCTCGAAGATGCCAGACTTGTCAATTCCTTGCGAATTATATTCATCAACCTCCTAAAGTGTTACACCCGACTGTTGCATCCTGACCGTTTGAAGCTTGGGGATTGGATATTGTTAGACCACTACCAAATTCCTCTGGTGGGCACCTATACATCTTGGCTGCAACTGACTACTTCTCAAAATGGGCTGCAGTTGTTTCTCTTAAGGAAGTAAAGAAGAAAAATATTGCAAGTTTCATCCGAGTAAACATTATCTATCGCTTTGGCATTCCCCGTTACATAATAACGGATAATGGCAAGTCGTTCGACAATAGGTTGATGAACAAGATTTGTGAACTCTTTGGCTTCAAGTAACGTAACTCTTCTATGTACAATGTTGTTGCCAATGGTGCAGCCGAGGCATTCAACAAGACTCTATGCAACTTGTTAAAGAAAGTCGTCTCCAAATCCAAAGGGGATTGACATGACCGCATGGAGGAAGCTTTGTGGGCATATAGGACAACTCATCGCACGCCAACACAAGAGACCCCTTATGCTCTCGTTTATGGAGTTGAAGCCGTCTTTCCACTCAAGCCGATTAGCTATTCAAGAAGGCATCACTGATGAAGAAAATGCTTACCTTTGATTAGCAGAGTTGGAGGCTCTTGATGAGAGAAGGTTGGAAGCTCAACAAAACCTTGAATGTTATCAAGCTCGATTGTCTCGCGCCTTCAATAAAAGAGATGGCCCAAGATCCTTTCAAGTAGGAGATCAAGTCCTTGCCATAAGAAGACCCATTATTACGTCCCATAAACCTGTAGGGAAGTTCACTTCAAAATGGGATGGGCCATATGTCGTGCAAGAAGTTTATTCAAGTGGGGCTTACAAGCTGGTTGATGCAGATGGCATGAGAATCGGCCCTATCAATGGAAAGTTTTTGAAGAAGTATTATCCTTGAAGTTGCAACGCTCCTCGACGCATGAGTCTAAACTGCATGTTCCTACACTCCTGGCCCGCATGCGTCTAAACTGTATACGGTCCACCAAAAAACAAATAGTCCGCTAGGTTGAAAACCTCAAAAGAGGCAGCCTAGGCAAAAGTTAGGACATTAAAAACTAAATCCGCTAGGTTGAAAACCTCGAAATAGGCGGCCTAGGCAAAAGTTAGGACATTAAAAAAAAAATCCGCTAGGTTGAAAACCTCAAAAGAGGCGGCCTAGGCAAAAGTTAGGACATAAAAAATAATCACCCATTCTGAACTAGGGTATAACTTGATCCTCTTCACCGAGGTACGTAGGCAACTTAGAGTTTCATTCTTAGTTCAGTCGCATGATTTCAAAAGATACATAGTGCCCCAATTATTTTTCAAATGAAGTACGATGGAATATAATCCATTCAATCAGTACTTGAAAATAGAGTTGAGATACCATTTTTCTGTTAAACTTTAGGTCCCATTTGATTTAAAGGAGGCAAGCTGCTATGGTAAAATAATGTCTTCACTGAAATGATGACAACGTTTGCATCAAAGTCTGGTGATCCGCTATGTCTTCATGTTCGCATAAACTTCAAGTTTGTTGGACTTCATATTCACTCACTGCCAAAAAGGGGGGGGAGAGAAGAGAGCCGTAAAAAAGGAACACAAGTATAAGAAGAAAGATTGCTTGACACAACGTCCCAAATTCAGTGAGACTTGAACCCAAGATATTTGTGATAATGGAGCTCTTGAATTCTACTGATAGCAAGAAAAACGTCTTGTGATCCCGAGGCTTTCATACCAAAACATAAAAGTTTTGAAGAAGTCGTGCCAATTCAGAACTGTCGGTATATCAAAATCTGATGTTGATTTTGAAATACTATTTGAAACTATCCTTAAGGTATTAAATCCTACATTTAGGAAATGTCTTAAATCTTGTAGTCTATTTTCCATGAAACTATCAACGTGTCGGAATCTAAAGTTAGATTCAAAACAATATCTGGGACGATTCTCAAAATGTTTGATTCTAAATTTTATATATGTATTATATTTTGAAGTCTAATTTCCATGAAATAAAACGGTTCACAATTTCGACCTTTCTATACCAATATATGAATTGTTTGGTGAGACTGCGCAAATCTAAAATTTTCAACGTGGTGGAATCAAAAGTTGGTTTCAAAATATTACCGGCGGCGATTCTGAAGGTGTTTGATTTCGAATTTTTGATATGTCTTAGACTTTAAAGTTTAGTTTCTAAGAAATCAAATGGCTTATATTTTTGACATCCTCACATTGAGATAAATATTTCCTACCACAAATGGTTCAAAGGTAATGAACAATATTATCTTCAAAAGACAAATGAGGATGTATATTCAAATACAGAGAATTTCGAGACATGAACGATAGATATGTTTAAAAGAAAGCACAATTCTATTTTGTGGATGTCAATACATCATGTTATGCAAGCAAATATTGATATTGAACCGGAAAAAAAGGGATGTCCATGTCGTAGTTTTTCTTTTAAAGGTTTTCATTGCGAACTTTTAAAGGTATTCGCCTTCGACTTTTAAAGGTTTTATTGCAAACTTTTAAAGGTGTTCTTCATTAAATTTTAAAGGCATCCGAATTTTTAAGGTTTTTGTTCCGAACCTTTAAAAGATGTACGTCTCGAATTTTGAAATGTGCCTGTCTTAAACTTTTAAAAGTGCTCATGGCAAACTTTAAAGGGTCCTCACTGCCAACTTTTAAATATTTCTACAATGAGCTTTTAAAGGTCTTCACCGTGAATTTTTACAGGTCTTCATCGTGTTCTTTTAAAAGTCTTCACCGCGAACTTTTAAAGGACTTCACTATGAAGTTTTAAAGATCTTGACCATGAGCTTTTAAGGATCTTTGAAAGAACTTTTATTGGTCTTTGCCATAAATTTTAAAGGTCTTCATCGCGGACTTTTATGGGATTCGCCGCAAATTTTAAAGGTTTTCATCGCGATCTTTTAAGGGTTTCGCCACGAATTTTTAAAGGTCCTCATTGCGTGCTTTTAAAGGTTTTCACCGCGAACTTTTAAAAGTCTCCATCGCAAACTTTTAGAGATCTTGACCACGAGTTTTTAAGAAACTTTGCACGAACTTTTATGTTTCTTCCCCACAAATTTTAAAGGTCTTAATCGTAAACTTTTAAATGTATTCATCTCGAACTTTTGAAGTACTTCGTAGTTTGATGAAGTTACTTCTAAAAGAAAAGAAAAAAAGAAAAAAATACACAACAAAGTACAAAAAAAAAGAAAGCACAGGAAAAGAAGAATAAATTACCTTTGCATCAATGCCTCCAAGTCGTCAGAAATTGACTCAAAGCAATTTGCAGACGCCGAAATTGGCACTGAAATTTGTACTAGTGGAATAAAGGGTGTGTGGTATTTATAGATGTCAAAAGTCACCTGTCAAAAATTCATTATCGATGTGGGATCATGTGTATACGCGGCAGATACTCCTTCCTTACAAATACTAGGAATGACACTAGCAACCCAATTTGAAGTCAATTATACTTCCTGAAGCATTTCAATTCCGAATAAGGGTCTGATTTGCCCTACTACTACCATAAATAGGCCTTATTTACCCTCCATTTAATTTTTCTATCAAAAATATCATTACCGTTATACATTGGGTTCATATTTACCCCTTAAACGTTTAAAAGAGTTACATTTGCCCTTCGTTATAATTTAGGATCATATTTACCCATCTACTCTTCAAAAAGGGTTACATTTGCCCTTCGTTATACTTTATTGACATATTTATCCTTACAATTATACCCTACATTTACCTTCATCCGGTAGATCGCCATGCCCCACCTTTGTTTTCCTACATGGGGCCTATGTGGATTTCTTTTTCTTCCAATTTAAATATGGTTACTTATTTAAGATAATTTAACCCGCCCACCCAATTTAAATAAGACACACTAACTAAAATAAATAGAAATCATAATTCCCAATCCCCCCACCCCCACTCCCACAAACAATAACTTTGAACTCAAAATCACTAATCTAATACAACTCACAATTATTGCAGTAACCAAAGTAAATTACAAGAAGTTGCACAATAATGGAGTTAATGAAGTCTGATTTAAATTGGGTGGGCGGGGTTAAATTATCTTAAATAGGTGACCACATTTAGATTGGAAGAAAAGAAATCCACATAGGCGCCATGTAGGAAAACAAAGGTGGGACATGGCGATCTACCGGATGAGGATAAATGTAGGGTATACTTGTAAGGATAAATATGTCAAGAAAGTATAACAAAGGGCAAATGTAACCCCTTTTGAAGAGTAGAGAGGTAAATATGATCTTAAAGTATAACGAAGAGCAAATGTAACCCATATGAACTTAATGTATAACTATATAGATAGTTTTGATAAAAAATGTAAACGGTGGATAAATAAAACCTATTTATGATAGTAGATGGGTAAATCAGACCCTTATCCGATTCAATTTCGGAATCCTACAAATAACGGCTCATAGATAATGTCCCGAATTATTCGCATGCCACGTCTGGGAGTCCAACAACAACAACAACTCAGTATAATTCCACTAGTGGAGTTTGGGGAAGGTAGTGTGTACGCAGACCTTACCCCTACCCTGAGGTAGAGAGACTATTTCCAAATGATCCTCAGCATCCTTTCCTCCAAGAACTCCCCACTTTGCTCTTGGGGTGACTCGAACTCACAACCTCTTGGTTGAATCACAACGTCTGGGAGTCCAAGGATTTGCGTAAAGAAAAGGAAAATATTCCCTGTTAAAAGAACGTGATTGGAAGCAAAATAAGTGGACAAAGTAATATGATCATTGATTGTCCATGTCATGACAAATTTGACAATTTAAAAATCAAAATGTAGTGCCATTTGTCTCTTGTGAGAGACATGCACTGAAAATCATGATTAAAAAATAAGGATATAAACTTTTCACAAGAGAATAATCGAAACGTTTTATAGTTTGCTCTAGTAATCCAGTGTAATTATCATACTTCATGCCCAGTTTTCAAAAGTTTAGATACCCGATAAGTCTTGAATTAGGGGGCATTTGTAGGCATATAAAATTTATTGGATTCAAGTTCAATAAATAATTTAAATTATATTTTAAATATACTACTCCAAATTAGTATTATGAGCTAAAATAATTGAATTAATTACATAATTCAATATATATGGATTAAATAAATAGGTCCAAATTCATTGGGCTAGCCCATTTAGTTGGGCTACATATAATGAGCCAATTTCTTTAAGCCCAAGATATCATCTTCCTAGAGGTCCAGTTTGGTGCCACACATGAAATGACGTGGCACGCCAAGTCAAGCGGAAGAGCCAATAGGATCGTGCCACGTGTTAAAATGACAAAGCCATGCCAAGTCAAATTAAACGGCGAATGAAATCGTGCCACATGTCAAAATGACAAGGCCATGCCAGGTCAAATTAAAGAGCCAATAAAATTATGCCACGTGTCAAAATGACAAGGCATGCCAAGTCATTTTAAAAAGCCAATGAAACGACGCCACGTGTGCAAGTGACATGTTCTGGCCAATCAAATGCGGCCTTATCACACTTCAATTTGATTGGTCGGAAAGAGTTTGTTCTTATCATAACTCTTCCCTCCCACAACTATAAATAGAGGTCTACATAACTCAGAATAGACACCAGAAGTTATAACAAGAAGTAAGAGAGAGCTCGTAGATCAAAAGCTGCAGATTTCTCTAAAAGCTACAAGTGTTCAAGTGTTCTAAGGATTAAAAGATCAAGACGAAGATTCAAGAGCAAGCTGCAAGCCCTTGGATTAAAAATACGTCAAGATCAAGATCAGGCCTCAAGCACTTGGAGTAAAATAAAATACAATTCAAGATTAAGCTCAAAAGCTCTTTTATTTACTAATGGAAAGAAGAATTAGAGGATTCATAGAGATTGTAACACTCAAATATTTGAAATAAAATACTACGATTGCTGCAATAGTTTTCGGCTTGATTTTATTTTCTCGACGTAATTTATTGTCTACAGGCACCTCGGGAGTGCCCTTATTGATATTGATTTATGGCCGCAATTGCCTTTTATTATTGTTGTGATTTTCTTAAAGTTGAAAAGAATTATGTTTTGTTTTCATGAGATATTATTTGCGATTATTTGGTGTAATTAAAGGGTGACATACTACTTGATTCATTTTCATTGTTATTTTATTTTATTATATTGTTAAACATTTTTACCATGCCATTATTATTTTTCAGTAGGGCCTGACCTGACCTCGTCACTACTCTACCGAGGTTAGGCTTGGCACTTACTAGGTACCGCTGTAGTATACTCATGCTACGCTTCTGCACATCTTTTTGTGCAGATCCAGGTACATCTTACCAGCCCAGACATCAGTGAGTTACCTGTGCACGAAGACTTCGAGGTATATCTGCTAGCGTCTGCAGACTCCGGAGTCCCCTTCTATCATTATCATATTGCTTCCTTATTTTCTTTAGACCTTGATAAATGTAGAGACATTGAGGATAAATTCTTACAAGCTTGTGACTTATTTCTATCGGGTTTTGGGAGTTGCAAGTATTTGCATTGCAGTGCATTTATTTTAGAGGTCTATTGTTATTTCCGCATTGATAGGCTTACCTAGTCTTAGAGATTATGTGCCATCACGATATCCTACAGAGGGAATTTAGGGTCGTGAAAAGTTGGTATTAGAGCTCTAGGATAATAGGTGTTATGAGTCACAAGCAGGTTTAGTAGAGTCTTGCGGATCGGTACGGAGACGTCTGTACTTATCTTTGGCAGGCTATGAAACTGTTAGGAAAATATTCACTTCTTTGATTCCTTATCGTGCATATTTGTTGACTTAAAAGTTTTAAACCATTGTCTTTCTATTCTCTCACAGATGGTGAAAACACGCACAACTAGATCTGATGATCAGACACCCGAGCCCCCTGTTGGAGCCGCAAGAGGCCGGGGTCGGGGCAGAGGCCGAGGAAGACCACGTGGTGCAGCCAGAGCACTTGCACGAGCTGCTGCACCAGAGCCACCAGTAGCTCCAGTTGGAGAGCAGGCACCTGAAACGCATGTTATTACTCTTGCACTTCAGGAGACACTTGCCCAGTTTCTGAGCATGTTTGGCACACTAGATCAGGCAAGGTTAATCCCACTTTCTTCTACCACATCTCAGGCCGGGGGAGGAGCACAGACTCCCGCCACCCGTAGTCCAGAGCCATGGGCGCAAGTTGATCATGCCCCAGAGGTTGTACCAGTACAGCCAGTTATCCCAGTTCGGCCCACGATTAGGACAACAGTTTCAGAGGGGGAGCAGCTCAGGCTCGAGAGGTACAAGAAGTACCACCCTCCCGCATTCAGCAGTTTAGCTTCAGAGGATGATCAAGGTTTTCTGGAGGAATGTCATCGTATAATTCGTACTATGGGTATTGTGGATTCTAGTGGGGTTTCTTTCACGACATTCCAGTTTAGAGGAGAAGCCTAGCAGTGGTGGCGGGCATATGAGTTGGATAGTCCGACCGAGGCAACTTCACTCACTTGGACTCAATTTTCAGATATGTTATTAAGGGAGTATGTTCCTCAGAGTCTTAGAAATGCATGGCGCACAAAGTTTGATCAGCTGCACCGGGGTTCTATGACCGTGTCAGAGTATGCAGTCAGATTTATTTAGTTGGTTAGGCATACACCAGCCTTAGTTGCTATTGTTCGAGAGCGGGTTCACAGAGTTATTGAGGGTCTCCACCCTAGTATCGGATTCAATATGGCCCGAGAGCTAGAGATGGACATCACATACTAACATGTGGTGTCAATTGCTAGGAGATTGGAAGGTATGCGGATCCGAGAGAGGGAAGAGAGGGAAGCTAAGAGACCCCAAGAGTCTGGCACATATAATAATTCTCGTGCCCCAGTTGCAACCTGTCACGGTAGAGGTTATGTGAGCCGTCCTATTCATTCAGCACTTCTAGCTTCCAGTGGTATTACGGCTACTCCCAGACCTCAGGTTTCATATTCCGGCTAGTCGATCAGGCCCTGCCAGTCCCATCAGCCACGTCCTCCGAGGGATTGTTTTTAGTGCGTTGACACTCGTCATATCATGAGAGATTGCCCCAGATTTAGGAGGGGTTCACCTCCATATATTTCTCAGGCCCCACCCATCCCACAGGGCCGTCAGACTTCTCAGGCCATGATTACTACACCAGTTTCCACTCCACCTCCACAGCCAGCCAGAGGTGGAGGTCGGACAAGTAGAGGTCGCCCTAAAAGGGGAGGCCAAGCAAGATATTATGCCCTTCCTGCTAGGACAAAGGCCGTTTCATCCAATTCTGTTATCACATGTATTATTCCTATCTATCATAGAGATGCATCAGTCTTATTTGATCCAGGCTCCACTTATTCTTATGTGTCATCTTATTTTGCCCCGTATTTGGGCGTATCCCGTGATTCATTGAGTTCTTTTGTTTATGTATCTACACCCGTAGGTGGATCTATTATTGTGGACTGTGTGTATCGGTCGTGTTTAATTGTTATCAATGTTTTTGAGACCAGAGTTGATGTATTATTGCTCTGTATAGTGGATTTCGATATTATTTTGGCATGGACTGGTTGTCGCTTTATCACACTATTCTTGATTGTTACGCTAAGATGGTGATGTTAGATATGCTAGGTCTACCGTGGCTAGAGTGGAGAGGTACCTCGTATCATGTCCCTAGCAGGGTTGTTTCATTTCTTAAAGCTCAACGAATGGTTGAGAAGGGGTGTGATGCGTATCTGGCCTATGTGAGAGACGTTAGTATTAATACTCCTACCGTGGAGTCAGTTCATGTAGTAAAGGATTTTCCTAATGTATTTCTAGCGGATCTTCCAGGTATGCCACCCGACAGGGGTATTGACTTTGGCATTGATTTGTTATCGGGCACTCGGACCATTTCTATTCCACCATATCGTATGGCCCCAATAGAGTTGAAAGAATTAAAAGAACAGTTACATGAGTTGCTTGATAAGGGCTTCATTCGACCCAGTGTATCGCCTTGGGGTGCTCCTGTCTTATTGGTGAAGAAGAAGGATGGCTCTATGCAGATGTGTATTGATTACCACCAGCTGGACAAGGTTACAGTGAAGAACATGTATCCATTTCCATGTATTGATGACCTATTTGATCAACTTCAGGGTGCCAGAGTATTCTCTAAGATCGGCTTACATTCAGGCTATCATCAGTTAAAGATTCGGGAGCCAGAAATCCCAAAGACTGCCTTTAGGACTCGGTATGGTCATTATGAGTTTCTTGTAATGTCATTTGGGCTGACAAACGCCCCAACAATATTTATACATTTGATGAACAGTGTATTTCAACCTTATCTTGACTCTTTCATCATTGTATTTATTGACGACATTCTGGTGTATTCCCGGAGTAAGGAGGATCATGAGCAGCACTTGAGGACTGTGCTTATGATTTTGAGAGAAAGGAAGTTATATGCAAAAAATTTAAAGTGTGAATTATGGCTTGATTCAGTGGGATTTTTGGGTCATATAGTTTTGTGCGAGGGAATCAAGGTAGATCCGAAGAAGATTGAAGTAGTACAGAGTTGGTCCAGACTGTCTTCAGTTACCAAAATCCAGAGTTTCCTTGGTTTGGCAGGGTATTATCGCTGATTTGTAAAGGGTTTCTCTTCTATTGCTGCATCTATGACCAAATTGACCCAGAAGGGTGCTCCGTTCAGGTGGACCGAGGAATGTGAGGAGAGCTTCCAAAAGCTCAAGACAGCTTTGACTACAGTCCCAGTATTGGTATTACCTACAGGTTCAGGGTCTTATACTATGTATTGTGACGCGTCGCGTATTGGTTTCGGCGCAGTATTGATGCAAGACAGTAGGGTGATTGCCTAAGTGTCCAGACAGTTAAAGGTGCATGAGAAGAATTATCATGTATATGACCTTAAGTTAGCAGCTATTATTCATGCCTTGATGATTTGGCGGTATTATTTGTACGGTGTTCATTGCGAGGTCTACACCGATCACCGTAGTCTACAACATTTGTTTAAACAGAAGGATCTAAATTTGCGACATCGGAGATGGTTGGAGTTGCTTAAGGATTATGATATCACCATTCTCTATCCTCATAGGAAGGCCAATGTAGTGGCCAATGCCTTGAGTCATAAGGCGGAGAGTTTGGGAAGCTTAGCATATTTACCGATAGCAAAGAGGCCTTTAGCCTTGGATGTTCAGGCCTTGGCCAACCAGTTTGTTAGACTGGATGTTTCCAAGCCGAGCCGAGTTTTGGCTTGTGTGGTTTCTTAGTCTTCTCTTTATGATCGTATAGGGAACAATAGTATGATAACCCCATCTGCTTGTCCTTAAGGACACAATTCAGCACGGTGATGCCAAGGAAGTCGCAATTGGAGATGACGGTGTATTACGGATGTAGGGAAAGCTATGTGTGCCTAACGTAGATGGTTTGCGCGAATTGATTCTGTAGGAGGCTCACGGTTCGCGGTACTCCATTGATCCGGGTGCTGTGAAGATGTATCAGAACTTGAGGTAACATTACTGGTGGAGGAGGATGAAGAAAGACATAGTGGAGTATGTAGCTGGGTTCGTAAATTATCAGCAGGTGAAGTATAAGCATTAGCGACCAGGTGGGTTACTTCAGAAGTTAGAGATTCCCGAATGAAAATGGGAGCAGATCACTATGGATTTCATTGTTGGGCTCCCACGGACTCAGAGGAAGTTCTATGCAGTTTGGGTGATTATGGATAGGCTGACCAAGTCATCTCATTTCATTCCTGTGATGACTACATACTCTTCCGAGCAGTTGGCTCGAATCTATATTCGCGAGATTGTCAGACTTCACTACGTACCGGTATCTATCATCTCTGATCGGGGTACGCAGTTTACATCACGGTTCTGGAGGGCAGTACAACATGGGTTGGGTACTCGGGTAGAGTTGAGTTCAACATTTCACCCTCAGACGGACGGGCAGTGCGAACGCACCATTCAGATATGGGAGGATATGCTTCGTGCGTGTGTGATAGATTTTGGGGGTGCTTGGGATTCGTTCATACCACTTGCGGAGTTTGCTTACAACAACAGTTACCAGTCAAGCATTCAGATGGCTCCGTATGAGGCCTTGTATGGTAGGCGGTGCCGGTCTCGAGTGGGTTGGTTCGAACCGGGCGAGGCTAGACTATTGGGTACATACTTGGTTCAGGATGCCTTGGAAAAGGTTAAATTGATTCAGAATCGACTTCGTACAGCCCAATCTAGATAGAAACGTTATGCGGATAGGAAGGTTCATGATGTTGCAATCATGGTTGGTGAGCGGGTCTTGCTGCGGGTTTCACCTATGAAGGGTGTGATGAGGTTCAGGAAGAAGGGCAAGTTGAGCCCTAGGTATATTGGGACTTTTGCGATTCTTGAGAGAGTTGGAGAGGTGGCTTACAGACTTGCACTACCACCTAGTCTCTATGCAGTTCATCCGGTATTCCATGTTTCTATGCTTCGGAAGTATCACTGCGATCCGTCTCGTATGTTAGACTTCCATTCAGTTCAGTTCAGTTGGACAAGGATATATCTTATGTTGAGGAACCAGTGGCTATTTTGGACAGGCAGGTTCGAAAGTTAAGGTCAAAGAACATTACTTCCGTGAAGGTTCAGTGGAGGGGTCATCCGATCGAGAAGGCGACTTGGGAGACCGAGCATGATATACACAGCTGTTATTTTCATCTTTTCACCACTCCAGGTATAATTCTAAACTCGTTCGAGGACAAATGTTTGTTTAAGAGGTGGAGGATGTAACGACCCGGACAGTCGTTTTAAAAGTTATAGCCATGTTCCCCTATTTAATGCTCATTCTGTACTTTATAACTGTTATATGACTTGCCGGGGTAATTGGTTCGGGTCCGATGAGATTTTTTTAATAAATTGGAACACTTAGTTCCAAAGTTTAAAATTTAAGTTAAAAAGGTAGGTTGGATGTCGACCTATGTGTAAACGACCCCTGAATAAAATTTTGATTATTTCAATAGCTCCGTATGGTAATGTTGGACTTATGAGCGTGTTTGAAAAATTATTTGGATGCCCGTAGTTAAATTAGGCTTGAAATGGCTAAAATAAGAATTTAAGTTTGGAAGTTTCACCGGGGAGTTGACTTTTTGATATCGGGGTTGGAATCCAGTTCTGAAAATTTTCTTAGCTCCGTTATGTCATTTATGACTTGCGTGCAAAATTTGAGGTCAACCGGACTTGATTTGATAGGTTCCGGCATCGTTTGTAGAAATTGAATGCTTCAAAGTTCATTAGGCTTGAATCTATGTGTGATTCGTGTTTTTAGTGTTGTTGGGTGTGATTTGAGGAGTCGACTAAGTTCGTATGATATTTTAGGACTTGTTGGTATATTTGGTTGAGGTCCAGAGGAGCTCGGGTGAGTTTTGGACGGCTAGCAGATCATTTTTGGCCTTTGGGAGATTTCCGATAACTGCTGGTATTTTTCCACAGATTTCCTTATAGTGATGCGGCACCTCGGTAGTGCCCTTATTGATATTGATTTATGGCCGCAGTTGCCCTTGAGTATTGTTGTGATTTTCTTAAAGTTGAAAAGAATTCTATTTTATTTTCACGAGATATTATTTGCCATTATTTGGTGTAATTAAAGGGTGACATACTACTTGATTCATTTCCATTGTCATTTTATTTTATTATATTGTTTAACATTTTTACCATGTTTGGCATTTACTGGGTACCGCTGTGGTGTACTAATGTTACGCTTCTGCACATCGTTTTGTGCAGATCCAGGTACATCTTACCATCCCAGACATCAGTGAGTTACTTGTGCACAGAGACTTCAAGGTATATATGCCAGCGTCCGAAGACTCCGGAGTCCCCTTCTATCATTATCATGTTGCTTCCTTATTCCTTTAGACCTTGATAAATGTAGAGACATTGAGGATAAATTCTTAGAAACTTGTGACTTATTTCTACCGTGTTTTGGGAGTTGTAATTATTTGAATTGTAGTGCATTAATTTTAGATTTTTATTGTTATTTCCACATTGATAGGCTGTCACGTCCCAAACTCACCTATAGGTCGTGATGGCTCCCAGCATCCCAGCTAGGCAAACCAACTAATGATTTAAACATATATTCATTTCCTTAAAAATTATCCTAGTAATCAATCTCTTCGAAATTCAAAGTATAAGAAAGATGTAAAAACAAAATACGGTAAATCAAAACCCAAGTAAAATAATTAAATCCAGAAATTCTACTAGTGTATGTGCCAAGACCTGGTGTCACAAGTGTATGAGCATCTAGTAGATTATACAAAAATTATAAATACTGTCTGGAATGAAATAGACAGAATAAAAATTCATGAAGAGGCACTAGTTGCTGCAGAATGGCTCAGAAAACAGCTCACCGCTAAGCCTTTGGATAACGCAGGTGAGCGTTGATAGGTCCAACTATAGCACCTGTCTCAGGTCCTGCATAAAAAAGTGCAGCAAGTGTAGCATGAGTACGTAAACAACGTGTACCCAGTAAGTATCAAGCCTAATCTCGAAGAGGTAGAGACGAGATGGCCGATGTTGACACTCACTAAGGGTCAATAATAATAAATAAAATAAAAATAGCAATATCTAGATCGACATGATTTATAGAATTAACAATAATTTTATTTAACCAGCAGAAATAATTAAATTCCTTCAATTCCATTAAATTTCCAATTTATCAATTAGCTTCATTTACAGGAATAACAAGAATTTCCTTAACAAGCAAAGATAATCAATTCTTTCAATTCCAATAATTTTAATTCCTAAACTACCCGGACTTTTAGCATTAATAGTACTTACGCATGGACTCTCGTCACCTCGTACGTACGTAGCCCCCACAATTAGCAATAATTATTAATTTAATCATCTATGAGGTAATTTCCCCCTCACAAGATTAGACAAGAGACATACCTCAACTTGCTCCAATTTAATCCACTAGAAGGCCTTTTCCACGATTATCCAACTCTGTCTCGCTCGAATCTAGCCAAAATAATTCGATACAATAACTAAAAATTATAGGAATCAATTCCATAAGAAAATACTACATTTTCAATAAAAATCCGAAATTAATTCAAAATTTGTCCGTGGGGCTCACATCTCGGAATCTGGCGAATGTTACAAAATATGAACGCCCATTCAACCACGAGTCTAACCATACTAAAATGACCAAATTCCAATAAAATTCGACCCTCAAATCCTCAAATCTATCCAAGAGAGTTTTTAAAATTTTCCAACTTAAATCACCAATTAATTGTTCAAAACAGTGATGGATTCGGGTAATCTAACCAAGATTGAGTTAAGAACACTTATCCCGATGATTTCTCCGAAACTCTCCCAAATATCGCCTCAATCCGAGCTCCAAATCCTTAAAATTGGAAAATGGGACGAAGTCCCATTTTCAGAACTTAAACTTTCTACCTAGGCTTTTTCTTCTATGCGATCGCGCCCAAAGGCACGCGATTGCGAAGAACAAAATAAGGTTGCCCAAATTTAAGCTTATGCGATCGCGTATAATTCCACGCAATCGCGAAACACAACATTCTTAGACTCATCCACGCGATCGCGAAGGGTTAAGCGGGTGGACCAGGTTCTGCCTTGTTTGCTCTTCGCGAACGCGGTCTTAGCCACGCGTTCGCATAGCACAGCTTGTCAAACCTACGCGATCGCATAGCACAAAATTTCAGCCGCCCAATTAAGCTTACGCGATCGCATACCTTCTCACGCGATCGCGTAGAAGGAAACCAAAACCTGCAGAAACCAGAACTTCAGTTATCAAGCCAAGTCCAAAAATGACCCGTTAAGCATCCGAAACTCATGCGAGCCCCTCGGGACCTCAACCAAATATACCACCAAGTCCTAATACATCATACGAACTCAGTCGAGTCCTCAAATCACATCCAACAATACTAAAAATATGAATCACATATAGATTCGAGCCTAATGAACTTTGAAACTTTTAATTTCTACAAACGACGCTAGAACATATCAAATCAAGTCTGATTGACCTCAAATTTTTCATGCAAGTCATAAATGACATAACGGAGCTATGAAATTTTTCGGAACTGGATTCTGACTCCGATATTAAAAAGTCAACTCCCCGGTCAAACTTCCAAACGTAAATTCTTGTTTTAGCCATTTCAAGCCTAATTTAACTACTGACTTCCAAATAAAATTCCGGACACACTCCTAAGTCCAAAATTACCATACGGAGCTATTGAAACCATCAAATCCTGATTCCGGGGTCGTTTTCTCAAAATTATTGACCAAAGTCAAACTTAGCATGTTAAGGCCAACTTAAGGAACCAAGTGTTCCGATTTCAACCCGAACACTTCCAAAAATCCCGAACCAACCATCCCCGCAAGTCATAAATTAATTAAAGCACATATGGGGAGTTTTATTTAGGGGAACGGGGTTCTAAAAGTCAAAATAACGGGTTGGGTCATTACACTTACCTAGTCTTAGAGACTAGGTGTCATCACGACATCCTACAGAGGGAATTTGGGGTCGTGACAATAACTTTCTATCTAGTCGAATAAATTATATGAAAACAAATCCAAGAGGCGATAGAGATATCTTTACAATTAAATTATTTTACACTTGGAGAAATGCACCCCCTTTAACATACTCAGTAAAAGTGTCACGACCCAAAATCCATTAAGGCCGTGATGGCACCGGACATCACTGTCAGACAAGCCAACAATAAATACTCAATTGGGTTCTCATTTTTTATTTTTGAAATCATATTTCCCTTCAGCTTAACAAGTAAAGAATGGAATTTACAGTGTAAATAATAATAATACTTTTAACAGATTCAATAAAGAATAACCCATAACTACTCCAAAAATCCGGTGTCATAAGTGCATGATCATTTAGTAGGGAGTAAAAATAAAATACAACATCTGTCCAGAATATAAATTAGACATGAAACATTTAAATAATTTTGAAGGATACTCTTTTGGCTACGGATCGTAATATAGAATGCACCTTACCTAAGTCCCCGTATTTTTAACCACACCTCTGCGCTCACAAGGCCGCTAGATATATCTGTACCTGCACAATAAAATGTGCAGCAAGTGTAGCATGAGTACGTAAACAACGTGTACCCAGTATGTATCAAGCCTAATCTCGAAGAGGTAGAGACGAGATGGCCGACTTTGACACTTATTAATGGTCAATGATAATAAATAAAATAAAAATAGCAATATCTAGATCGACATGATTTATAGAATTAACAATAATTTTCATTAACCAGCAGAAATAATTTAATTCCTTTATATGCAACAAATTTTCAATATGTTAATTAAATTCACAAGCTGAAATTAAAATATCAAGGTATCGTGTAATTATTATTATTATTTGGCACGATATTTGCCGAGGTCGTACAACCCGATCCAGAGTGTCATGTACATTGCCGAGGGACGTGCGGCGCAATCCATAGATGCATCTATACTGCCGAGGCATTCGGCCCGCTCCACAAGAAAAGATGACATTTTCTTATGTACCTCCAAAATGAGAGTATATTTATGAGGATTAATTCGAGAGGATGAATAATTTCTTTTAACAATTATTTATTTAAACAGAAATTAAACATATGAGATTCCATTTTTTTCTATCTCTCACTAACAATTTACAATATATATCAAATAATTTAATTAGACAACGGATACAATTTACACAAGTAATTCATTCTTTGAGTTATAAACTACCCGGACTTTAGCATTAATAGTTGCTACGCACGGACTCTTGTCACCTCGTATGTACGTACCCCCCACAATTAGTAACAAATATTAATTTAATTACCTATGGGGTAATTTCTCTCTCACAAGATTAGACAAGAGACTTACCTTGTGCCCAATATCATGCTATTTTGGCGTGCAACCCAATTGATAAATAATACCCGTGGCGGCGTGCCACCCGATCCAATCATGTTACTCGTGGCGGCGTGCAATCTGATCCACACGCAATAATCTAAGGAAAACACACCTTGAACTATAACGCGTATACTCACGAATGTCTGAATATCAACCATAAGCACACCAAGTGCATAATGTAAATCCTAGGGAGACGGATAGCGTCATACGCTATAAAACTCAAGAACATGTAAGGTGCGATTTATGATCTGCATCTCGAGAGCCATCCTGCTTACATAATACCCCCAATGTGCCGGACCTCAATACATTGTACAAATAATCAAGTCGTCTCACAACCCACATAGCACAATACAGTATCATCTGAAATAGATGGCGACGAAATTAACATCCCATGCTCGAATATTATTCCATAAGGAATGCTATGCTGAATGAACACACTCAGGCCGGTGTAGAGTACACATCCACATTTGGACCCATCAACGGACCTCAAACCGTTTCCGATTATACCACGCTTGGGTAAATAATCTCTCAATGGTCCACAATGACCCTTTTTCTATGACACGCAAGAACAACCATCGAATTCGAAACAAACTTTCACCATTCTCAACCAACTGAACAGACCGCCCTTCAGGCATAATTTCTCAAATTAGTGATAGTACTACAATCTTCATACTTGGTCTCGATCTCCAATCAATTAAGTGACTACAGGTCATACTTATATAATCTTCCCATGGAATACGCTCTCACGACATTCCGCACTACACCACAAGTCTGCACATCCATACCACCGGCCATACAAATGCTAAAAAAGTAAATGAAGGATTTGAATATCAATACACAAAGCCTCTTACACATGATACCGATCTCAGGTGATGCTGAAGACAATACCAGCTTGCTTTAAACCTCTAAATCCTTTTCTGCTCCTCCGAGCTTGTGACATTCTTGTCAAACCCAAACTGCAACCTCGATCCTCAACTTCCAATTACATACCTCTCACTACACTTAGCATGCCAATATGCGAGGGTTCAAGAATTCCATCATCACTCTTGAACCACTAATAGACCAAACATTTCATCATATATCAACCTTTTGCTTAACTCAATTCAGGAGAACCATTGCAACACGCTACTGAATTCCCATAACCGCAGGAAATAAACTCCTCAAGTAGTGGTCTAAACCACCATAATTCTTTTGGGATCCATCTACCCAGCAAGGCCATTTGAATCAATTACCTCCCAAATCAATCATTTCTTGGTGGCTGTCAAGCCTGCACGTATAACCACAAATCACATGTTATAACTTCACACATCGGATGAACCGATCATTGCCACAATCACACCGATTCAGCCATTGCAACTGACCTAACTTATTTAAATTTACCCTTGACATGCCTTAGAAATAATGTTAGCTCCATTCCCAACATATCGAACTCAATCCGCACTCACCCCGAGTGACCCGAATCGCGAGACTACATCATCTCAATACCCATGAATCACCTCATACATTTCTCCAGCGCACGATAGCATCTCCGACTGGTATATACATTATTCTGAACCTCTCGCAAATCCTAAGCCATATCTTCCTTTCCTCCAACACTGCACCGCTTACCCGATAATAACATAGAACACTCCAAGTCTCGTTCGAAATCCACTACAGAACTCGATCCTTAACCATACCACGGACTCAAAATCTTCAAGTGCCAGACTTAAACTCTTGAACTCACTGAACCGTTGCTAAGAGTCACCCACTCTGACCTAGTCTCGAATATAACCAAACTCCATTGCCACGCTAGTACACGAATACCCTCACAAAGAAGCACCCAGCTAGATCACTTTCCTTGTACATCACCTCCACGTGAAGCATAAACCCTGAGTCTTCCCAAAGCCTTAACATGAATCAATAAAACCAATTACACCACACATTCCTCAAATCCTTTGCTCAAATTACCATTGATGTTCTCTTTCCTTAGTCGTAATAACCCACCAATATGCCGATAACCAGAAACCTCACAAGTAGATAACCATGTAATCCAATCGTAGACGGTGGGGCTCTCCCACTTAGCTTGAAGCTACAATTGCATAATCCTAGAAACTACCAAGACTCCTTATCCCCCATTGACACAATCTCGTATAATCGACCCATAAAATTCCTCGGAATCCTCATGTTAATATTTTATGAATATTTTGAATCACTAGCCATATTTACATACTTGACCTCTTATGCGTAGAAGTTCCATCAACACTATGCAATCGCTAATCTGCTCACAGGAGATATCCCACCTATGGAAATTCAATGATGACATCCTCCAACAATGCTGCACTGAGTACTATTACCACGAAACCAATAACCCATCCTGAGCACGTGCTCGTTATCCAGTTGTACAAGTCCGTTCACTACCCGTTGACATCAACTAAAGGTGAAATAATACATCCCAATCCAAAGTCATGTTGCGTCCTACTACATATTAAGCAACTCCCTCCAGTCACGCCCAATCTTCCTCGATATAACAACCAATATTACAACTTAAGTCCGTAGACCTAGTCACTGTCCATCATGAATCCCAAATCACTCCAGACTTTCCTCAAGACGTGTAAATATCCTAATACGTAACCCATATGCTACCTTGCCACTCTCCCACTTTGGTCAAACCCTCTCCTTTAAGCAACTACTCCACTTCTATTTCTCACACTTAGCTTTCTAGAATTATTTTTAACCACCGCAAGACACCTCCCACACGCCCTTCCTCATCTTTCATTACCCAAATATTGTATCAAATCAAAATCCATCTCTGTAATACCTTAACTAACAAATTTCTACCAGCCTTAATCCTCCTGGAAGATCATCTTCCTTGAGCCGTGACATTAGAAATACCAATTAACTCCTGAAGTGTTGCACACCTCTATTTCCGACAACAGCTTCCCCGTTACCAATTCCTAACACCCCGCCGTGAAGGCGAGTTAAAGAAAACCATAACACCGGCGAACCTTAACGCATTTAACAAGGAGATGACACCACATCATAATTGAAAATTCTACCACGCTCGAAATTATCAAGCCTTATTATTCCATCAACCCCAAACTTGAACATTCATAGTAATATTACCTTTCATTTGCTGGGATTAAACATCGAACCTTTACATTATGTACTGAGAATAACCTTCTTTCAGGTCGTTCACTGCGTAAGTACATAAACGAGCACCACACCATTATATCAATTCCGCGAGATAATAACTCATGAACATCGTAGCAACCTGTGCGTAGCCTCAGAACCATCCGAAATATAGCTACTGAGCTGAAATGACAGAACATCGTTCTGCAAGGCGACAACAATAGCCCAATCAATAACACAGGGAGAAACATACTGCACCACATTTGTAGTACCATTACAATTCCTCAATTCCCGATTTATAACAAGCGTTTCACGTCGCATAAGATCGAGTAGGAAAGAATCAAAGGCATAAGCCTCAAAGGAATTGAATCGCACGATGACGAATCAAGAAGGGAAATGCTCCTAACAGCCCTGTAGCCTCTCGAAGATAAGTACAGACGTCTCTGTACTGATCCGCAAGACTCTACTAAACTTGCTCATAACTCGTGAGACCTAAGTAAACCTAGTGCTCTGATACTATGTTGTCATGACCCAAAATCCATTAAGGTCGTGATAGCGCCGTACGTCACTGTCATGCAAGTCAACAATAAATACACAATTGGGTTCTCATTACTTTTTTTAAAATCATAATTCCCTTCAGCTTAACACGTAAAGAATGGAATTTATAGAGTAAATAATAATAATAATACTTTTAACAGATTCAATAAAGAATAACCCATAACTACTACCAAAACCCGATGTCACAAGTGCATGAGCATTTACTAGGGAGTAAAAATAAAATACAGCATCTGTCCAGAATACAAATTAGACAGGAAAAATATAAATAACTGAGAAAGAAACTCTTTTGGCGGAGGATCGTAATATAGAATGCAGCTCACCTAAGTCCCCGCATTTTTAACCACACCTCTGCGCCCATAAGGCCGCTAGATATATATGTACTTGCACAATAAAATGTGTAGCAAGTGTAGCATGAGTACGTAAACAACATGTACCCAGTAAGTACCAAGCCTAATCTCAAAGAGATAGAGACCAGATGGTCGACTTTGACACTCACTAATTGACAATAATGATAAATAAAATAAAAATAGCAATATCTAGATTGACATGATTTATAGAATTAAATTTAATTTTCATTAACCAGCAGAAATAATTTAATTCCTTCAGATGCAACAAATTTTCAATCTGTTAATTAAATTCACACGCTAAAATTAAAATATCAAGTTATCATCTAACTTTTGTTATTATAAGGCACACTATTTGCCGAGGTCGTACGACCCGATCCAGAGTGTTGTGTACACTGCCGAGGGACGTGCAACGCGATCTATAGATGCATCTATACTGTCGAGGCATTCGGCCCGCTCCACAAGAAAGGAGGACATTTTCTTATGTACCTCCTGAATGAGAGTATATTTATAAGGATTAATTCGAGAGGATGAACAATTTATTTGAACAATTAATTTATTTAAACAGAAATTAAGCATATACGATTCCATCTTTTACTATCTCTCATTAACAATTTACAATATATATCAAATAATTTAATTAGACAACATATACAATTTACACAAGTAATTCATATTTTGAGTCCTAAACTACCCGAACTTTAGCATTAATAGTTGCTACGCACCGACTCTTGTCACTTCGTACGTGCATAGCCCTCACAATTAGCAATAATTATTAATTTAATTACCTATGGGGTAATTTTCCCCTCACAAGATTAGACAAGAGATTTACCTTGTCTCAAAGTCCACTTTCCGATGACCACGTCGCGTTAAATTCTCAATTCGGTGCCAAAAATTCGAAACTATCCAAATGTTATATAAAATAATTAATACATGCTCAAAAATTCGAAATTAGACTATCAAATTAATTACCCAACGCAAAATGGTAAAATTCCTACAATTCACCCCGGGCCCACGTGCCCGGATTTCGGAAAATTTCGGACGAAATCTTTACCCATAACCTCAAGAACCCAAATATATCATTTCCATCCAATTGCATAGCCATTTTTGTGGTTAAAATCCAAAAATATCAATTTCTAGATTTTTCTTCAGAATCTCAAATTTCTACAAATTTTCATGTCTAAATTCATGTATAAACCTTGTATTTAACTCACAACTAGTAGAAATCACTTACCTTATGCTTGACGATGAAATCCCCTATTCAAAAGCTCCAAATATCGTCTAAGCCGTGTTAACAATGGTGAAAAAAACTCTCAAACCCTGCTTAAAAAAGACTCTGCCCCAAAATTCTTCTTCGCGTTCGCGACCTATACCTCGTGTTCGCGAAGCTTCTAACCCCTTCCCCTTCGCGTTCACATTCCAACTCTCGTGTTCGCGAAGGCCAAAATGCCACTGCCCAAAATCTCCTTCGCGTTCGCGACCCACTTATCGCGTTCGCGAAGGTTAGCTACTCTAACCCTTCGCGTTCCCGTTCGCGAGCCCTTCTTCGCGTTCGCGAAGCACAAGATAGCAGCCACACATTTCCTTCTTCGCGTTCGCGACCCCTGTGTCTCGTTCGCGATGAGTAATTTCCTCCAGCCCAAAATATTATTCGCGAACGCGATCTCCTCCCCGCGTTCCCGATGAAGAACACCAAAACCAGCATCAGTAGCAGAAAGCATGGGAAAAATGATCCGAAACACACCCGAGGCCCCCGGGACCCCGTCCAATCTTACCAACCTATCCCAAAACGTTATACGAACTTGCTTGAGGCCTCAAATTTCATCAAACAACATCAAAACCATGAATTTTGCATTGATTCAAGCCTAATAAACTATTGAACTTCTAACTCCCACATCCGATGCCGAAACCTGTCAAATCAAGTTCGATTGACCTCAAATTTTTCACACAAGTCATAATTGATATTACGGACCTACTCCAACTTCCAGAATAGGAATCCGACCCCGATATCAATAAGTCCACTCCTGATCAAACTTCTCAAAAACCTTCAAATTTCTAGCTTTAGCCAAATGAGTCCAAAATGACCTACGGACCTCCGAATCCACTTCCGGACGGTCTCCCAATTCCAGAATCACCATACGGAGCTATTCCCCAACACGGAATCCCAAACAGACATCGATAACATTGAAATACACCTCAACCCAATTTATGAAATTCTTTCAAATTGTCAACTTCCATAATAGCCGCTTAAACGCTCCCGGATCATCCAACGCTCATTCCGGACATACATCCAAGTCCAAAATCATCATACGAACATGTTGTAACCTTCAAATTATGATTCCGAGGTCGTTTACTCAAAAGTCAAAGTTTGGTCAACTCTTCCAACTTTAAGCTTCCAAATTTAGAATTTTCTTTCCAAATCAACTCCGAACTTCCCGAAATTTATTTCCGACCACACGTACAAGTCATAACACCTGAAATAAAGCTACTAAATGTCTAGAACCGCTGAATAATGCGCTAGGGCGCAAAACGACTGGTCAGGTCATTATAAAAAGCCAAAGCAACTAATCCCAACATAGCAAATCTTCCATTCCAAATCTTAGCATCAACACTCATAATCACACTTGTATATCCTTTCTGAGCTCTAATGGCTTGAAATAGAGGAATTAGAGAGGCTAGTGTTAGTAAAGCACTTGTCCCTAAAAACCACGCAAAACCTCTGCTCGACAGTTGAGCAAATATGTTGGCGCCGTCGCCGAATTCAGTGCCAAGGGCGGCGACAAATCCTATCATTGCTAGCCTGTCATTGATACGTTCTAGTGCTGGTCCAGAGAAGGCAAATAGGTCCCCAAATTTGGTGTTGGTCTGTTCATAAAATTGTATGAGAAATGTTAGGGCGGAGGGATAAGGGTGGTTATATGACCGATAAGGGTGGCTATTGATATTGTAACGGCGGAGGGATAAGGGAGGCTATTATATGAGTGATAAGGGTGGCTATAGGAGAGATAAAGGTGGCTATTGATATTGTCAGGGATGAGGGATAAGGGAGGCTATTATAGGAGTGATAAAGGTGGCTATAGGAGAGATAAGGGTGGCTATTGATATTGTCAGGGATGATATGTGATGATGTTGTGTTATTGCGTTGGTAATTTTCATGTGATATTGTAATTTTTTTTGTGTTTATTTTTATACCTTGTGCAATTTGTCTTGTTGTTGGTAAATTGATAATAGTTTGATATATCTTGAAATTGGGAGCCTGTGGTTATTTCCAGGCAAATTATGAAATAAAATGTAGGCACGAGGTGCCGTGAGTAAATAATGATGATATTGGCACGTGAACTGTCCTTGCAGTTATGATATGAAATATGGGCACGAAGTGCCGTGAGTAAATAATGATGATATTGGCACGTGAATTATCCGTGCATTTGTTATATGAAATGTGAGCATGAGGTGACGTGGTTAAATGATGATGATATTTGGCACGTAACTTGTCCGTGCGGTTGTGATAGAGAAATTGGCACGAGGTGCCATAGAAATATGAAAGTTGCATGGTGACTTTTATTCGAAAGATATTTATTTGAAAGATATTTTTTTGAAGGAATTATATTTGAAACAGATTTATTTGAAAGTATTAGATCCTGAAGATTTATATTTGAAAAACATATATGCAAAATATTTATATTGGAAGGACTTGATTAATTGGTTGTACTTGTATTGATTATTTGTTGCACAATATTTATGGTGTTCTTGTCGCCCAGCTGTGTATATCACTGGTTGATTATTGTTGCCATCATTGTTATTTGTTTCCTATTATTTTTGTATACTATATTGTGCATGTTATTAGACTAGTGAGTGTCTTGACTGTACCTCGTCACTACTCCATTGAGGTTAGTCTTGATATTTACTGAGTACCGACCATGATGTACTCATACTACACTTCTGCACATTTGTTTGCAGAGCCAGGTATTGGAGTTATCGGACTCGAACAGAGTTAAAGTGTGATCGCAAGGATTAATGGTAGAGTTGCTTGGTCGTCGTAGTCCCTTGAAGTGTTTCCATTTTATTGTATTGTTAATTATTAATCTAACATTATTGAGTATTCGATCCTTGAGATCATTCCATGTATTTAGTTAGAGTTCGTGACTCAGAATTTCCAGTCTTGGGAGTTTGTTTGAATATTTCTGATGTTGGTTTATATTTAAAAAAATAGCTTGAATTGTTATTATAATTGGCTTACATAGTCTTAGAGACTAAGTACCATCACGAGGCCTATGGCAGGATTTTGGGTCGTCACACAATACAAAAGTAAAACTGCTTTTCTCAAACAACTGCTCACTTGCCATAAGAGAATGCGCAGTTGAGTTGCTCAACATTCACCCAACCACACAGTTTGAAAAATACTTGGGATTCCCTATCCTCAACAACAAACCAAAGCCAGGCGATTTTCAATTTGTTATTGATAATATGGGTCACAAGCTGTCAAATTGGAAATCAAGCTTCCTAAGTTTTGCGGGACGTACAATTCTAGCAAACTATGTGTCCAACACTATACCAAATCATATCATGCAATACATGTCCCTCTCCAAGAAGACTCAACAACAAATTGACAAAATCCAGGGTGACTTCATTCGGTGCACTACTTCTCATAAAAAGAGAATTCACTATGTTGCCGGGGATGTCATAACTCTCCCTAAAACCTGGGGGTGTGGGAATTCGTAAAGCAATCCATAAACATAAAGATGCACTAGCAGGGTTAGCATGGGGATTTTTCACCAACCCTTCTACAATTTGTGTTAATACCCTAATCCAAAAACACAGTGGGCGAGCTAATGCCAAGACCAACTCTTTCATTTGGCAAAATGTGTGGAAAGGATGGGAAATTGATACAAATGGCATCACATTGGATATTGGCAACGGAAAATTCATTCACTTCTATTATGGAAATTGGATCCCCAACACTCCTGGTATCCGTTCGATCATTTAATGGACCTTTTGTATCAACGAAAATAACCCAACAGTCTCCCAGTTTTGGTACCACGACCAGTGGAACTGGTCACAAATCTCATTCGCGCTACTAGAAAACATTAGAGAAACGATTTCCTCCATTTCCCTTTCCAACAACCCAATAGCAATGGATATCCCCAATTGGTCTCTAAACCTAAATGGAACCTTCTGCACACACTTTGTTTAAATCTTACTTCATCAACACCAACAAACACATATTGACAATTAATGGATTTGGAAACTAAGTATCCTAAATAAAATAAAATTCTTTCTTAGGCATAGCTATCGTAACAGGCTTCCCACAAAGTCATATCTTCATCAAATTGGAGTCACCAATGACTACTTGTGCCCAATATGTAAGAATGAAGAAGAAACTATCACACATATCTTCCTACATTGTATAGCTGCCCATACATTCTGGAGTATCCTGGGAATTGATACTCAAACCCTCCCAAATGGCAAGCACTGGATGCTTTTGCTGAAGGATCTCCATATACCTACCAATTACAACCATATAACTTAGGAAGATGTATTTCCTTTTGTACCAATGCTACTTTGGCTAAATAGAAATAACAATTGCTTTCACAACCTCTCCAAACCTTTAAACTACCAATTGGTAAAAATACGTACCATCGAATTCAAACTACTCGTAGAAAAAATATGAGCCCCACGCAAAAAAAACCCCATTCTCATCAAGTGGTAATCACCACCACCTCAGACATACAAATTAAATACAGATGGAACTTTTTTGGATAGATATCATGCAGGGGGCATTGGAGGAATTATTAGAAACACACAAGGTAACTGGGTAGTAGGCTTCACTAAAGCAGTCCGAGCCTACACCCCTACACATGCAGAGTTACTAGCACTCCAATCAGGGTTGAAACTCGCAGATGATAGAAGATTAACTCCCCTAGAAATAAAAATTGATTCCACAGAGATAATCCAGTTACTTGAGCATAGTAACTACCCATCATATACTAACGTTGTCCTTGAATGATGATGATATTTGGCACGTGAGTTGTCCGTGCGGTTGTGATAGAGAAATTGGCATGCGGTGTTGTGGAAATATGAAAGTGGCAGGGTGACTTTTATTCGAAAGAAATTTATTTGAAAGAATTTCATTTGGAAGATATTTATTTGAAGATTTCTATTTGAAAAACATATAGGCGAAAGATTTATATTGGAAGGACTTGATTAATTGGTTGTACTTGTATTCATTATTTGTTGCGCAATATTTATGGTGTTCTTGTCGCCCAGCTGTGTATATCACTGGTTGATTATTGTTGCCATCACTGTTATTTATTTCCTATTATTTTTGTATACTATATTACACAGATTATTAGACTAGTGAGTGTCTCGACTGTACCTCGTCACTACTCCACTGAGGTTAGTCTTGATACTTACTGGGTACCGACCGTGGTGTACTCATACTACACTTCTGCACATATTTGTGCAGAGTCAGGTATTGGAACTATCAGACTCGGACAGAGTTAGAGTGTGATCGCAAGGATTCAAGGTAGAGTTGCTTGGTCGTCACAGTCCCTTGAAGTCTTTCCATTTTATTGTATTGTTAATTATTAATCAAACATTATTGAGTATTCGATCCTTGAGATCATTCCATGTATTCAGTTAGAGTTCGTGACTCAGTATTTTCAGTCTTGGGAGTTTGTTTGAATATTTCTGATGTTGGTTTATATTTTTAAAAAATGGCTTGAATTGTTATTATAACTGGCTTACCTAGTTATAGAGACTAAGTTCCATCACGACGCCTGTGGCAGAATTTTGGGTTGTGACAGAACACAAAATTAAAAATTATTTTCTCAAACAACTGCTCACTTGCCATAAGAGAATGCACAGTTGAGTTGCTTAACATTAACCCAACCACACAGTTTGAAAAATACTTGGGATTCCCTATCCTCAGCAACAAACCAAAGCCAGGCGATTTTCAATTTGTTATTGATAATATGGGTCACAAGCTGTCAAATTGGAAATCAAGCTTCCTAAGTTTTGCGGGACGCACCATTCTAGCAAAATATGTTTCCAACGCTATACCAAATCATATCATGCAATACATGTCCCTCTCCAAGAAGACTCAACAACAAATTGACAAAATCCAAGGTGACTTCATTTGGGGCACTACTTCTCATAACAAGAGAATTCACTACGGAAAATTCATTCACTTCTATTATGGAAATTGGATCCCCAACACTCCTGGTATCCGTTCGATCATTCAATGGCCCTTTTGTATCAATGACAATAACCCAACAGTCTCCCAGTTGTGATACCACGACCAGTGGAACTGGTCACAAATCTCCTTCGAGCTACTAGAAAACATTAGAGAAAAGATGTCCTCCATTTCCCTTTCCAACAACCCAACTGCCATGGACATCCCCATTTGGTCTTTAAACCCAAATGGCACCTTCTCCACATACTTTGTTTAAACCTTACTTCACCAACACCATTAAACACATATTGACTATGAATGGATTTGGAAACTAAGTACCCTAAATAAAATAAAATTATTTCTTAGGCATAACTATCGTAGCAGGCTTCGCACAAAGTCATATCTTCATCAAATTGGAGTCACCAATGTCTACTTGTGCCCAATATGTAAGAATGAAGAAGAAACTATCACACATATCTTCCTACATTGTATAGTTGCCCATACATTATGGAGTAGCGTGGGAATTGGTAAATTGATAATAGTATGATATATGGTAAAATTGGGAGCCTGTGGTTATTTCCAGGTGAATTATGAAATAAAATATGAGCACAAGGTGCCGTGAGTAAATAATGATGATATTGGCACGTGAACTGTCCGTGCAGTTGTGATTGGAAATATGGGCACGAAGTGCCGTGAATAAATAATGATGATATTGGCACGTAAATTGTCCGTATAGTTGTGATATGAAATGTGGGGACGAGGTGTCGTGGTTAAATGATGATGATATTTGACACGTGAGTTGTTCGTGCGGTTGTGATAGAGAAATTGGCATGAGGTGCCGTGAAAATATGAAAGTGGGCTGAGACCCAAATTTTATGATTTTGAAATGTTGTATCACATGGTGACTTTTATTCGAAATAAATTTATTTGAAAGAATTTTATTTGAAAGATATATATTTGAAGGAATTATATTTTAAAAAGATTTATTATAAAGGGATTTATATGAAAGTATTATACCCCGAAGATTTCTATTTGAAAAACATATAGGTGAAAGATTTATATTGGAAGGAGTTGATTAATTGGTTGTACTTGTATTCATTATTTGTTGCGCAATATTTATGGTGTTCTTGTCGCCCAACTGTGTATATCACTGGTTGATTATTGTTTCCACCATTGTTATTTATTTCCTATTACTTTTGTATACTATATTGCACAGGTTATTATACTAGTGAGTGTCTCGACTGTACCTCGTCACTACTTCACTGAGGTTAGTCTTGATACTTACTGGGTATCGACCGTGGTGTACTCATACTACACCACATGTTATTATGTTGTGGGGTTATTGTGTTGGTAATGATATATGATGATGTGGGGTTATTGTGTTTGTAATTTTTATGTGATGATGTGGGGTTATTGCGTTGGTAAATTTCATGTGATGTTGTGATTTTTCTTGTGTTTATTTTTGTATCTTGTGCAATTTGTCTCGTTGTTGGTAAATTGATATTAGTCTGATCTATGTTGAAATTGGGAGCATGTGGCTATTGCCAGACGGATTATGAAATGAAATGTAGGCACGAAGTGCCGTGAGTAAATGATGATGATATTTACACGTGAGTTGTCCGTGCGGTTGTGATAGAGAAATTGGGTGTCACAGGGTGACTTTTTTTGAAAGATATTTATTTGAAAGAATTATACATGAAAAACATTGATGATTTGGCACAAGATACCGTGGAAATATGAAAGTGGGCTGAGACCGTATTTCTATGATTTTTAAATGAGGTGTCACAGGGTGACTTTTATTAGAAAGATATTTATTTGAAAGAATTATATTTACAAGAGATTTATTTGAAGGGAGTATATTCGAAATATATTTATTGAAAAATATTATATCCTGAAGATTATTATTTGAAAAACATATAGGTGAAATATTTCTATCTGAAGGACTTGATTAATTGGTTGTACTTGTATTCATTATTTGTTGAGCAGTATTTATGGTGTTCTTGTTGCCCGGATGTGTATATCATTGGTCGATTATTATTTCCGTCATTGTTAATTATTTTCTATTATTTTTGTATACTATATTGCACATGTTATTAGACTAGTGAGTTTCTTGACTGTATATTGTCACTACTCCACTGAGGGCAGTCTTGATATTTACTAGTGATGTACTCATACTATACTTCTAAATATTTTTGTGCAGAGCCAGGTATTGGAGATATCGGACTCGGATAGAGTTAGAGTGTGATCGCAAGGATTTAAGATAGAGCTGCTTGGTCGTCGCAGTCCCTTGGAGTCGTTCCATTTTATTGTACTGTTAATTATTAATCAAACAGTATTGAGTATTTGATCCTCGATATCATTCCATGTAATCAGTTATAGTTCGTGACTCAGTATTACCAGTCTTGGGAGGTTGATAGAATTATTTCCTTTGGTTTCGACACGTGTATTAAGTTATATGTTTAAAAATATGACTTAAATTGTAATTGTAATCGGCTTACCTAGACTTAGAGGCTAAGTGCCATCACGACGCATGTGATGGAATTTTGGGTTGTGACATCCAGCAACAACTATGATACAGAACTAGGCAAACAGATGGTACAACAACACAGTACCACAAAATTGCAAAGTGGAGAGCTAGGTATAAATGTTAAAATCTTGGACGCCGCCACATGTAAGTATCTTCGTACCCAGAAACTTGGATTAAAATCTAAAGAGTCTGAATATTCCAACAATCCTAATACTAACTTACACAATAAAAGACAACTACAGGCCAATCCCATAGACAACATGTTGGAGAAGAATCCAATATTTAATATCCAGTACCCCACCACTTCTAATAAATTTTCTCTCCCCAAGAAGATCACGAAGAAGACATTAATTCCTTAAACGCTCCAAATGACCTGCAAAACGCTTCCCTTACGGCACACTCTATCCCTCCGATACAACCAAAGAAATCAACCAGTAATGAAGAGACACGTGTCCCAGACATGGCTCAAAATGATCATAACCCTACACCCTTGCATTCTGATTAGCTGCCAAATCCTAATGATAGCTCAAGTTTGACTAAGCCTCCCCTATTACATGAAGACAAAATACACTCCACAAATGACAAGTCACAAAAATACAAAACAATGCTGAACACTTGTCAACAGACATCATCCAAATGGACATAACTCTCGAGTTAGCTGATCAAGCTGCCTCTATTTATTCGCACACACCAAACTCACCCAATAACATGCACATTGAATCTTCCAAATCATCTTTCCTCTAATACTTTAAATGATACCACATAAGAGAATAGTGCCAGACTTGCTACTTCCTCTAAACAGGAGAAATCGACTAACACTGCTAACTCACAGAATTCCAAGACCATGTTTCCAACGTCCCACCATGAACAATCAGAACAACCACATGCAACTCCCACACCTGGTGTACGCAACACACTCGCTATACCTAGACCACCAACCAACCTTGTGGATCAAGCAAGACCTCTATTGCCAAGCTCTGTTCTTCACAATGATTCTCGAGGGACAGGAGATTATGGTGACCATTCGAAATCCAAACTTTCTAGCCCAAGTAGTGACAAAATGGATGAAATTGGCAATGGACAACTCCATGAACCACATGTGGATGGCCAATATCCTCGATCTACTGGCACCTGATGTAGCTCCAGCATTGTACCATGCCATGCACAACCACTGGAACCTACCTCAACACTTTAATCCACTACTGAACATGAACCAAATGTTCGATCTCCCTTTTTTCCAACCTCAGGTGCTGATAGAAATGAATCCACTACTATTTCCATGGCAACCACAACCAACGCAACAACAACCACAAATGGCGGCCCCGATGGAAGAACCACTAAGCCCAGATTAGGAAGGACAAGAAATGGAAGAGGTAGAAGACCTCGAGATACTTCCCTCTGTGGGAAGAAGGTCATTCAGAGAAATCTCAACAATAAGACATATAGCCCTTATGCTATTACCGGATAGGGAGGACAAGAAATACATATTTCGATGCCCGATAGCTCTTCAAAAATGCTCGATCGAGATAACACCACCAATCACCAGAGCTGCAGCAAATCATGTTGTCCTACTGACCCCAATTTGAGAGAGAGTCAATTCAGGACGAGGGGAACCAACCCTAATGGAGATACACACCTTAACTTCTCTTCAATTATGAACACACCCACTAGCATAGTCATTTGGAATATTAGAGGTGCAAATAACGTAGATTTTAGACGTAACTTTAGAGAATTGGTAAATAATTACAACCCCTGTATGGTAGTCCTATTGGAAACAAAAATGAAAAGCCATGCGATCCTTAAGGAGGAGTTTCACTTTTCCGACCTGATAGAAGTTCCAACCCATGAGAGAGCGGGCGACATAGTAATTATATGGATGGACACTACAGTAGCTGTTGAACGCATTAGGCAAACTGGCCAAGAGCTGCATGTCCTAGTTCAGGTACTCCCTAACCACACTCCTTGGCAATTTAGTGCCATTTATGCAAGCACATATCTAGTTAATAGAAATACTCTTTGGGAAAACGTTATGTCAATATTTAATAATTATAAAGTGCCTTGGTTCATAGGTGGAGATTTTAACGATGTTCTAACGCAGGATGAAAAGTGGGGAGGCAGACAGATTAGCAATAATAGGACATCTAGATTTTGGTCATGCATTAACTACCGTAATGTCACGACCCAATTTCCCCTCCGTTTGGATATCGTGATGGCACCTAGTCTTAGGGACTAGGTAAGCCTAACATTAATTAAAATAAAAACATTATTTAAATAACATCTGACAATTTGAAATAGATATCTCTACAAAGTGTTTGCTAGATAATTTCTAAATACAACTGTCCAGAAATAAGAATAAACAGTGCAAAATGAAAACTTGAAGGTGACTCCGAAGCCTACGAATGCAGCAACAGGTTTACCTTGAGTCTCCACAGCAACGACCCGCACAGCTACTAACGAACAAATACCTGGATCTTCACAAAAATGTACAAAAGTATAGTATGAGCACACCACGGCGGTGCCCGGAAAGTATCAAGACTAACCTCGGCGGAGTAGTGACCAGGAACAGTCAAGACACCCATTCGTCTAATAAACTGAAGAAGTATAAGTATAGTACCACATAAATATGATATCTACATAAAGACTATGCAATATGGCTCACAATACAATAATTGCAATAAGAAAGGAAATAAAAAGTATGAGCGGAATACAATAAAAATGACACAGAAAAGTGAATGGAACACAACCTAAATCAGGAATCACAAATATAGCAAGGACAAGTAATAACTTGGAAACGACAACCGGTTTTACATCAGGTTTTAGTCATCAAACTCCACGAGGTACCGAACCTCAGACAAATCATAACTCACAGGTCTCAATACCTGAATCCTAACACTTGGCATGATGTGCCCTCATAACACCTTATAACCGCACTGACGACTCACGTGCCAATAGAGCCATTCTCACATAGAAGACAAATAAACAAGGGTGAGAATCCATGCTCAACAATATCAAGATAACCTCTTATCCGATAAGAATGCTTAATTACGTGAATGCTTGTGCAAGTGTCCTAACATAGTCCATACCATCAAATAAGTATAAGGAAAAAGAACGGACAACACGCAGAATAGTTTCTCACAACTTTCACAAGATGAAGCTCACAAGAGTAAGTGTACCACTACACAAATATCAACAAAAAGAATGACCCTAGGCCATCACAAATCATCACAAATCAATCCCTGACACAACCCACCTTGTCTCGCCACGTGTGCAATAATAAAGTAAGTGCCCGTCTTGTCTCGTCACACGTGCATAACAATGTTCCCACCTTGTCTCGCCATATGCGCAACCCACATATATATATCCTGCCTTGTCACGCCGCATGTGCAAATATCAATAGTAACAATGGCACGACATAAACCACGTCTAACCCCATAACAACAACCGCACGGAAGAAACCTTGTGCATCACAATAACAACAATGACACGGCACAAACCTCGTGCAACACAATAACCACAATCGCATGGCAGAAACATAGTACATCACAATAACAACAATCACACGGAAGAAACTGCGTGCATCACCACAATAAGTACAACAATGATAATAATACAAGGGTACGACAAATAAGTCAACTCAGAAATTCCTGAACTCAAACAAAACGGAGGAACTATGTCACAAGGAGTAGCCACAATAGAGAATGCTAGTCAGAATAAGAACAACTCAACAAGAAAGGAAATATTATGTAACAACGGTCCACAATGTACAGTTCGACAACTAGGGAGCTAACACAAGACGAATAATTCCAAATAAGGACAAGTCAACTAAAATATAGGATATCTAACTTCTTTTAAGGTTGGACAATTAAGAGAGAGATACAACAAATTCCAATTAAGGATAAGCAGTATATTCAGTGAATACAAGGACCTAAGAATCCCTAAAGGCCAATTTTCCACAAATAAGTCCGGGTACGTACTCGTCACCTCGCGTACACGGACTACAATTAGAATAGAAGACTCAAAGCCTAAGGGGTAGTTCCCCCACACGATGCTAGACAAGATACTTACCTCAAAGAAGACACACCAATATTCAAAAATGAACTTCTCGAGTGAAATGACCTCCGAACGGCTCAAATCTAATCAAAATAACTTCAAAGCACAAATAAAACTCATAAGAGACTATTCTAGATCATAAAGCGTCAATCTTTAACAAAGTCTAAAAATCGGTCCAAAAGTCGACCACCGGGCCCGCACCTCGAAACCCGACAAATTTCACATACCCCGAACACCCATTCCGATACGAGTTCAACCATACTAAATCATCAAATTCCGATACCATTTCGTCCCTCAAATCATGATTTTTCATTTTGAAAATATTCTTCAAAAAACACCATTTTTCCTCAACTAAAATCACAAATTAAATAATAAAAATAAAATCATAGAATATATTAAATTCTAGGTGAAGAACACTTAACCAATCGATTTGCTTGAAAACCCCACATAGAATCGCTCTAAACCGAGCTCTAGAACTCCAAAATGGTGAAAATGGCAAACCCTCGGAATAAAGTACTATTTATTCCTCCCAGGTCTTAAAGCATCTCGAACGCGGAAGGGTGATCGCGTTCGCGAAGAAGAAAAATGAAGGTTGCCAGAAGACCCTTCGCGAACGCGAGCAAAGGGACGCAATGCGAAGCACAAGGGATAGGAACCTATGCAAACACGAAGAGGACACGCGAACGCGAAGTGTAAATGATCACCCGCTCTCGGGGCCTGGTTTCTACTACGCGAAAACGGAAGGAAGGATGGGAACGCGAAAAAGGTAAAAGGCAGACCTTCGCGAATATGAGAGCTTGAACGCGAATGCGAAGAACAAATATTCCCTCCTATAACTTTACTCATCGCGAATGCGGAGGAGCAGACGCGAACGCGAAGGAGAAAACCAGTAACAGATATCAGCAGTCCAAAAATAGAAGGAAATGGCCAGTAGCCCATCTGAAACACACCCGAGGCCCCCAGGGAACCCGTCCAAACATACCAACACGTTCCATAACCTAACACAGAATCGCTCGGAGTCTCAAATCACATCAAACAATATCGAACCAAGAATCGAACTTATAAATTTCCAAATCTTCCAACTTCTAAAACTCGTGTCGAAACCTATCAAACCAACCCGGAATGACATCACATTTTGTAGGCAAGTCCCAAATAACATAACGGAGATGTTCCAACTCTCATAATCGCATTCCAACCCCGATATCAAAAAGTCCGCTTCCGGTCCAGATCTCCAAAAAATCGACTTTCGCCATTTCAAGCCTAAATCACCTACTGACCTAACATTCACAATACGGATACGCTCCTAAGTCCAAAATCACCCAATGGAGCTAACGGAACCGACAGAACTCCATTCCAGAGTCGTCTTCACACAGTTCCAACTATGGTTAAAATCCTAAGACTTAATCTTCTGTTTTAGGGAACACCCATTTCGATACGAGTTCAACCATACTAAATCATCAAATTCCGATACAATTTCATCCCTCAAATCATGATTTTTCATTTTGAATATTTTCTTCAAAAACCACCATTTTTCTAAACTCAAAACACAAATTAAATGTTAAAAATAAAAATAAAATCATGGAATATACTAAATTCTAGGTGAAGAACACTTACCCAATCGATTTGCTTGAAAAACCCACAAATAATTGCTAAAAGTCGAGCTCTAGAACTCCAAAAATGGTGAAAATGGAAAACCCTCGGAATAGCGTACTATTTATTCAGCCCAGGTCTTAAAGCATCAAAAACACGGGAGGGTGATCGCGTTCGTGAAGAAGAAAAAGGAAGGCTGCCAGAAGACCCTTCGCGAACGCGAGCAAAGGGACGCAAACGCGAAGCACAAGGGACAGGAACCTACGCTAACGTGAAGAGGACCCGCGAAGAGTTAATGATCACCAGCCTCTCGGGGCCTTGTTTCTACTACGCCAACACGGAAGGAACGGTGCGAATGCGGAAAAGGAAAAAGGAAGACCTTCGCGAACACGAGAGCTTGAACGGGAAGGTGAAGAACAAATACTCCCTCCTCCAAAATTACTCATCGTGAACGCGGGGGAGCAGACACAAACGCGAACGCGAAGGAGAAAACTAGATGACAGATATTAACAGTCCAAAAATAGAAGGAAATGGGCCATAGCCCATTTGAAACACACCCGAGGCCCCTCGGGACCCCGTCTAAACATACCTACAAGTTCCATAACCTAACACGGACTCTCTCGGGGTCTCAAATCACATCAAACAACATCGAACCAAGAATCAAACTTATAAAGTTTCAAATCTTCCAACTTCTAAAACTCTTGCCGAAACCTATCAAACTAACCCGGAATGACATCAAATTTTGCACGTAATTCCCAAATTACATAATAGAGCTGTTCCAACTCTCGAAATCACATTCCGACCCTAATATCAACAAGCCTACTTTCGATCCAAATCTCAGAAAATTCGACTTTCGCCATTTCAAGCCTAAATCAATTACAAACCTCAGACTCATAGTCCGGACATGCTCCAAAGTCCAAAATCACCTAACAGAGCTAACAGAACCTACATAACTCAATTCTGGATTCGTCTTCAGACAGTTCTGACTACGGTCAAAATCCTAAGACTTAAGCTTCCATTTTAGGGACCAAGTGTCCCTAATCACTCTGAATTATCCGGTAACTCAGTTCAACCACGCACGCAAGTCAATACACATAATACGAAGCTGCTCGGGGCCATATGCCGCCGATCGGGACTTAAATTCTCAAAACGACCAGCTGGATCATTACATCCTTCCCCTCTTAAACAAACGTCCGTCCTCGAACGTGCCCAATATATACCCGCAGGTGACCCCATGTCACCCCAATCCACATAAGACTGACGACACCATCACATCTATAATTTATCCTTTCTATCAACACCGATAAGCCTTAGAGTCAAAATTCTCACCTTCCATTTATCATCAAAAGACCCGATTCTATATCCATACCAAGTATCAGTCTCAACCAGTTGCAACAACTCATGCCTACACCCACAAGGTATGACCACTCAACATGACACGTCACACATAGGACCATGATAACATTTTTGATCACAATAGCTGCCCGTAATCAAAACCAACACCGACAATTAGCCTCATATCTGTTAGAGACCCATTTCAAACCTCCACAATGCTGACAATGATGCAAGAAACACGAAGACCTCATAAGTATACACCCGATCAACAAGTCACATCTAACGTCACTGGGCACACACCCATAAACTAAAACTCAAGAAGCACATAACTAAAATGGCTGAATATGAAAAGAGAAACACATAAGAGAAATATCAAAAAAGCCCAGCAGGCAAAAGTCTCTAACAGTACCATACTACGAATCAATTTAAAAGGAAAAATCAAAGTACATGAACAAATCATAAGGATCTCATCCTAGTATAACTTCCACCGCGGCATGCAGCATGGCTCAAACATATCAAATCACATGGAATCGCGAGGGTCTCAGCCTCAACTCTGAATCACAAGCCGAATACACATCATACCAAATGAAATCTTCCACTAACTCAGTTCTGCCAATAAAATCACAACACTTATTGAACTCTCACTCTGATAGAATATCAAATCACAAATCATAACCAATTACTCAGGAATCACATAAAACCTACAATATTGGACAACACGATTTCACTTCTAGTCTCGTAACTTTTATAATGAATCAAAACAATGATAGACACGGATATCACTCATAGAATCTCCCAACGGGGCAAACACATAAACATAATACTAAGTCATGAACTCACCCATAGGTGGGACAACAAATAGGGGAACCTGATTCAAAATATGAATGGTGCCCCTCTATAACAAATCAAAAGCATACCGGTGTGACATCATCTGGCGCAGTGGCCTACAACCTACTATATGAGACACATCAACAGGTCGGGCCTTCCCTTCGTGGCACTCTCTACTCTCCTGAATACTCTGATGTGACACACCTGTCCGGAGTCTATGACAATCTCTCACCCTACGGCTGGTATCTCCACACTCGAAGCAACATTCTCTGCTGACGTGGCTGTGGGAACTTTGTGGTACGGGTACTCTAACACCCATGAGCACCTGAAACACTGTGCGAAGCCTGAAGTGCAAACTGAACTGGCTGACCCACAAAACCTCTACCATGTCGTACCCTGCCTCCAAAATAAGGACTAGTAGATCTCTCCGGTCTATGAGGCCTCCTCCCCTCCCTGTCCTCTCTCCTGATCTCGCCTATACTATCTCTCATGGCCCCTCCTATCATCTCTCTCCCAATCCCACATGCACTCTACACGGCAAGCGATCCCTACCACCTGCTAAAATGAAACATCTGACTCTAACTCCCAAGACATGCTGAACCGAATATCATGCCTGAGTCCCTCAATGAATCTATGGACACGCTCTCTATCTGTGGAGACCAAAGCAGGTGCATGCTTGGCCAAATCACTGAATCTCACAGCATACTCTGATACTGACATACTGCCCTTGTGCAGCCGCTCAAACTCTGCGCGCCATGCATCCCGAAGGGACTGAGGTACAAACTCTCCCAAGAACATCTCTGAAAACTGAACCCATGTAAGTGAAGCAACATCGGCCAGGCTGCCTAACTCATATGCCCTCCACCACTGATAAGCCGCTCCCTTAAGCTGGAACGTAGTTAAAGCAACACCACTCATCTCAACAATACCCATAGTACGGAGAATGCGATGGCACTCATCCAGAAAATATTGTGCACTCTCTGAAGCCAAACCACTGAATGTAGGAGGGTCATATTTCTTGAACCTTGCAAGTCTAAGATGCTTTCCTTTAGATGTTGCTGTCCTAACCACGGGCTGAATTGGGACCACAGGTTGTATCACCATGACACCTGGAACCTTACCAGCATGAACTCGCTGCTTTGGGGTGTGGGCGGCGGGAGTCTGGGTTCCTCCCTCGGTCTGTGAAGTAGTTGGTGCAACCGGAATAAACCTCGCCTGAGCGAATGTACCAAACATGCTCAGGAACTGTGCTAAGGTCTCCTGAAGTCAGGGGTAACAGTAGGCGCCTCCGGTAGGTGCTCTATATGTGGCACGTGCTCCTCTTCGGCCTCTGTCTCTATCCCTAGTGACATCTGCTCCGGGGGCAACGTCATCAGCAACTGCAGCTCGTGTCCTCACTATCTGTGAGAGAATGGAATGATAAAAGTTCAAACTTCGAGATCAATGAACTCGCACGATAGGAATGAAGGAAGTGAAACTGTCCTAATATAATAGTTCTGTAGCCTCTCGAAGATAAGTACAGACATCTCTGTACTGATCAGCAAGACTCTACTAAACTCGCTTATGAATCGTATCACCTATGAACCTAGAGCTCTAATACCAACTTGTCACGGCCCAATTTTCCCTCCGTTTGTCTATCATGATCGCATCTAGTCTTAGGGACTAGGTAAGCCTAATATTAATTGAAACAACAACATTATTTAAATAACATATGACAATTTGAAATAGAAATCTCTTAAAATTTACAATTCCAAAAATCGGTAGTATAAGTCATAAGGTCTACAGAGTATTTGCTAGACAACTTCTAAATACAACTGTCCACAAATAAGAAAAAACAGTGCAAAACGAAAACTTTAAGGTGACTTTGAAGACTGCGAATGTAGCAACAGGTTTACCTTGAGTCTCCACAGCATCGACCCGCATAATTACTAACGAACAAATACCTAGATCTGCACAAAAATGTGTAGAAGTATAGTATGACAACACCACAGCAGTGCCCAGTAAGTATCAAGACTAACCTCGGTAGAGTAGTGACGAGGAACAGTCAAGACACACACTGATCTAATGAACTGAACAAGTATAAGTATAGGAACAATATAAATATGATATCTACATAAAGACAATGCAATATGGCTCACAATACAGTAATTGCAATAAGAAAGGAAACAACAAGTATCAGTGGAATACCATAAAAATGACACAAAAAAGTGAATGGAACACATCCTAAATCAGGAATCACAAATAAAACAAGGACAAGTAATAACTCAGCAACTACAACCGCTTTTACATCAGGTTTTAGTTATCAAACTCCATGAGGTATCGAACCTCAAACAAATCACAACTCACGGGTCTCAATACCTAAACCCTAACACTTGGCATCCTATGCCCTCATAACACCTTATAACCGCACTGACGACTAACGTGCCAATAGAGCCATTCTCACATAGAAAGAAAATAAATAAGGGTGAACATCCATACTAAACAATATCAAGAAAACCTCTTATCCGATAAGAGTGCTTAACTACGTGTATGCTTGTGCAAGTGTCCTAACACAGTCCATACCAGCAAATAAGTAAAAGGAAAAAGAACGGACAATACGTAGAATAGTTTCACACAACTTTCACAATATGAAGATCACACAGGTAAGTGTACCACTACACAAATGTCAACAATAACAAGAATAGTTTCTCGCCACGTGTGCAATAATAAAGTAAGTACCCGCCTTGTCTCGCCACACGTGCATAACAATATTCCCACCTTGTCTCGCCACATGCGCAACCCACATATATATATATATCGCGTCTTGTCACGTCGCATGTGCAAATATCAATAGTAACAATGGCACAACAGAAACCTCGTGCGACCCCATAACAACAACCGCACGACAGAAACCTCGTGCATCACAATAACAATAACTATACGGCAGAAACCTCATGCATCACAATAATCACAACCGCATGGCAGAAATCTCGTGCATCACAATAAAAACTACTGCACGGCAGAAACCTCATGCATCACTACAATAAATACAACAGTAATAATGATAATAATACAAGGGTACGACAAATAAGTCAACTCAAAAATTCCTGAACTCAAAGAAACGGTGGAACTATGTCACATGGAGTAGCCACAATAGAGAATGCCAGTCATAATAAGAACAGCTCAACATGAAAGCAAATATTATGTAACAACGGTCCACAATGTACAGTTCGACAATGAGGGAGCTAACACATGACGAATAATACCAAATAAGGACAAATCAACTAAAATATAGGAAATCTAACTTCTTTTAAGGTTGGGAAAGTAAGAGAGAGATACAACAACTCAATTAAGGATCAGCAGTATAAGGATAATCATTTGCCTCAATTAAGGATGAATAATTACAGAAGAGAAAATTATAATTTCAGATAAAGATAAGAAGTTAGGGAAAAGACAACACGGCAATAAAAGAGATACAATTTCAGTTAAGGAACATATGAATCAAATGAACAACAAAAGTAGATCATGAAGCAATTAATTCCAATTAAAGTAGGAAGAAGTGACACTGGAAATTAAGAAACATAATCATAACGAGAACAACTGCATATTTAGTGAATACAAAGACCTAAGAATCCCTAAAGGACAATTTTCCACAAATAAGTCAGGGTACGTACTCGTCACCTCGCGTACACGGACTACAATTAGCATAGAAGACTCAAATCCTAAAGGGTAGTTCCGCCACACGAAGTTAGGCAAGATACTTACCTCAAAGTAGACAGACCAATACTCAAAAATGAACTTCTAGGATGAAATGACCCTCGGACAGCTCAAATCTAATCAAAATAACTTCAAAGCAAAAATAAAACTCATAAAAGAATATTCCCGATCATAAAGCCTCAATATTTAACAAAGTCTAAAAATTGGTCCAAAAGTCGACGCCCTGGCCCGCACCTCGGAAGCCGATAAATTTCACAAAATTTGAACACCCATTCCGATACGAGTTCAACCATACTAAATCATCAAATTCCAATACCATTTCGTCCCTCAAATGATGATTTTTCATTTTGAAAGTTTTCTTCAAAAATCACTATTTTCCCCAACTCAAAACACAAATTAAATGATAAAACTAAAAATAAAATCATGGAATATATTAAATTCTTGGTGAAGAATAATTACCCAATTGATTTGCTTGAAAAACTTACAAAGAATCGCACAAAACGGAGCTCTAGAACTCCAAAAATGGTGAAAATGGAAAACCCTCAGAATAGAGTACTATTTATTCTGCCAAGGTCTTAAAGCATCGCAAACGCGGAAGGGTGATCGCGTTAGCGAAGAAGAAAAATGAAGGCCGTTAGAAGACCCTTCGCGAATGTGAGCAAAGGGACGCGATGCGAAGCACAAGGGACAGGAACCTACGCGAACACGAAGAGGACACGCGAACGCGAAGGGTAAATGATCACCAGCGCTCATGGCCTGGTTTCTACTACGTGAGCGTGGAAGGAAGGATGCGGACGCGAAAAAGGAAAAAGGCAGACCTTTGCAAACGCAAGACCTTGAATGTGAACGCGAAGAAAACATATTCCTTCCTCCAAAATTACTCATCGTGAAGGCGGAGGAGCAGATGCGAACGCGAAGAAGAAAATCAGATGACAGATATCAACAGTCTAAAAATAGAAGGAAATGGCCCATAGCCCATCTGAAACACACCCGAGGCCCCTCGGGAACCCGTCCAAACATACCAACAAGTTCCCAAACCTAACAGGAACTCGCTCGGGGTCTCAAATCATATCAAACAACATCGAACCAAGAATAGAACTTATAAATTTCCAAATCTTCCAACTTCTAAAACTCATGCCGAAACCTATCAAACTAACCCGGAATGACATCAAAGTTTGCAAGAAAGTCCAAAATAACATAACGGTGTTGTTCCAACTCTCGGAATCGCATTCCAACCACCTGATATCAAAATGTCCGCTTCCGGTCCAAATCTCCAAAAAATCGACTTTCCCCATTTCAAGCCTAAATCAGCTACTGACCTCAGTTTCACAGTCCGGACATGCTCCTAAGTCCAAAATACCCAACGAAGCTAACAAGCCGACGAAATTCCATTCCGTAGTTGTCTTCATACTGTTTTAGGGACCAAGTGTCCCAAATCACTCTGAATTATTCGGTAACTGAATTCAACCACGCATGCAAGTCAATAAACATAATACGAAGCTGCTCAGGGCCTTATGCCGCCGATCGGGACTTAAATTCTCAAAATGACCGGCCGGATCGTTATATATAAATAAATAGATTTAGGGTTCAAGGGATGTCGTTACACTTGGTCAAACCATAGAAATAAGAGGCATGGGCTTCTCCTAGAAAGCCTTGACCGATGTCTTGCTAACGAAGATTGTTTAGATTCATACCCATATGTAAGCATAACACATCTGCCCAAAACATACTCCGACCACAACCCTCTTTTAATTAGGCTAACAAATCCTAGTGCTGCTAATACCACCAAACCTTTTAGGCTGGAAAAGTATTGGTGTAATCATCCTGAGTTCACAAACGTAGTCAAAGATAGCTAGCTAAATAGAAAATTCAGTGACGCCATCATTAACTTTCAAACCAATAGTAAAAGTTGGAGTACAGAAAAATTTGGTGACATTTTCGCTAATAAAAAAAGACTACTTTCTAGGCTAAAAGGGATCCAGAATTCACCGGACTACGTAACTTGCACCTTTCTTAGAAACTTGGAGCAAACCTTTCTAGTTGACTACAATAATATCATACGTCTTGAGGAGGACCACTGGAAGCTTAGATCAAGAATCAATTGGCTCAATGGGGGAGATGCCAATACAAGGTTCTTCCACATATTTGTCCTCAGTAGTCGTAGACGTAACAACATATCCTTCTTTAAAGATGATAATGGTAATTGGATAACCGATCATCGTAGGATAATTGATCACACACTTCATTATTTTCAAAACATTCTCTATAAACCATACCCAAACGGATTGGAGAACCATTAAAAATACCACCACAAATTTTGCCAACGTTGAGCTTTCACCAATAGATAGGCCCCTAGATACTCAAGAAATTATTTCTGTTGTCTATTCTTTCAAGCCTTATAAGGCCCTATGCCCCCATGGTATTTACCCCCTTTTTTTTTACCAAAGACATTCGGATATAGTAGGTACCTCAATTTTCCAACTATGCCACGAAATCTTTGAGAGCCAAAAATTCCTGAGAAAATGAATCATACATTACTGTGCCTCATGCCTAAATTCAAACATGCAAATAACCTCAACAATTACCAACCCATAGGTCGCATTAAACCCTACATAAATGATCTCATCAGCCCATGCCAATCTAGTTTCCTAAAAGGCAGGAGAGAATGTGATAATGCTATAATTATTCAAGAATCCCTTAACCACTTCAAAAATATGAAAGGGGAAAAAGGTCATCTAATTATTAAAATTAACCAAGAGAAAGCATTCGGCAGAATCTAATGTTCCTTTGTTTACAAGGCCCTAACTTTCTTTCGCTTCCCACCAAAAATTACAAGCCTCTTCATGAGCTGGATCTCTACTAGCAAGATAGCAGTTCTAGTCAATATATCCCAAACCAACTACTTTGAACCTACACGGGGTATCAGACAAGGTGACCCTATATCTCCATACATATTCATATTATGCATGGAGTTATTGTCTATATATATCAACCACCAAGTCGCTCTAACCCTGTGGGATCCCATTAAAATTATCACCAGAGACCCCCAATTATCACATATTTTCTATGCGGATGACCTAACACTAATGACACATGCCAATTAAAAAACTATTAACAACATTCACGACTCTCTATCTGGGCAGAAGATAGACAATATGTAACGACCCAACTTGTCGTTTTAAGAATTAATGCCCCGTTCAGCGACTTAAGCTCTAGAGTAGCTTCGTAATATGTATTATGACCCGCATGTGTGGTCGAGTTTGGTTTTTGAAAGATTTAGAATTTAGGTAAAAGAACAATTCTCATTTTGAAACTTAAAATAAAAAGAGTTGACCGGAGTTTGACTTTTGAGAAAATGACTCAGTAATGGAATTTTGATGCTATCATTCGCTTTGTATGGTGATTTCAGACTTAGGCATGTGTCCTAATTTGGATTTGGAAGTATGTAGGACAATTCGACGCATATTGGCGAAAGTTGGAAATAATAAGTGGAAAAAGAGTCTTACTTGCACAACACCTACCTTTGAATGAGTATAAAACTCATAATGTGAAGATACATTCCATGATTTTTTGTCCCTAAAGAATATCCCTTCGAGTCTGGTTTCAAACGCATCAAACCATTTGTCATTTGGATATTTCTACAAGAGGTTTTAAACAAATTTCTAAAATAAGGCAGGCAAAATAAGGAAAGTTTTGCTAAGGATTTAAGGCCTTAAATCGCGCCTCGGATCTCCACTTTTTGCTTGCGTACCACAGATGGCTATGGATGAGGGTAACGTCGTGTAATCATGGTTTTATACTTATATTAAAGTTTGAAAGTGAATTGGGGTCTACATCATAGCAAGGTATCGAAGGAGGGTAAGATTGAAAACAAGAAATATAGAAAGGATGCAACAGGGGAGCTCGTGTTAACTCGTACACCGCGCGGGTTTGAACGATCCATGACCCCCACCCATTTCAATAAAACAGCAAAGTATTGCCCCAGCACGCGAACATGAACGAGAGCTCGTGCATGTCGGCGCGATGCACGACGATGGACAAGCTAGGCCTGAAGCCTATCTAAAGACCATTTAGGTAGCTCACTTCTCCCACTCCTCTTGGCCGATTCTTAGAGCTCCTCTCCACTCTCTCAAGACCCCCAACTCCCCACTTCTTCAAGGTAATAAATCCCCATTATCTTGGTGTGAAATTCCATCAAATCTACACTAGTATTGATGAAATCTAAACATAAACTACATAGCTCTTCAAAAACTCAAAGGAGGGTTTTACAAGATCTCTTCCAAAAGGTAAACCTACACCCTTAAACTTACATGTTTGGATTTATTATGAGTATGTGAGCAAGAAATAAGTAGTAATACTTATTGGATGGTGCTTGGAAGCCATAAATACTTAAACTAGATTATTGGGTATTGAGGAGATTTTGTAATTAATTAATTAGCAACAATTGGGTGGATGTGAGTTCATTGATGATTTTAATGGTGCTAAAGAAGGTTGTTTGTAGAAAAAAGATGGTTTAGTATCTCTTGTTGGTTGGAATGAGGGATTGTTGGATCAAGAAACACCATTAATAGAGGTAGTAAAATGTTATGTAATCTAGGTGTTTGATAAAATGCCTAAATAACAAAAAATCTAGAAATTTGTTTACTAATATTGGTACAATTGTGTTGCATTATTGTAGATTGAAATTTGTTTAGGTGGTGGACTATCGTAGTATTATTAAGGGGAGAATTTCATATTTGAGCCGTCCGGAGGTGGGTTCACTCGCGAAGATCATTTAAAGCATTGACTTAGTTTTGTCGAGGTAAGTATCTTGCCTAACCTTGAGTGGGGGAATTACCCCTTAGGCATCGAGTCTTATGTTCCATTTGTGAAATGGGAAAAGCCGTGTACGCGAGGTGACGAGTACGTACTCGGGCTTATATGTGCAAAATTGATTGGGTTAAAGTCATAGGCATATTGTGTAGTAAATTGGATAATTGTTGGCATTTATTAAATCATCCATTTGCCATGCCTTAATACATGTTTGTTGAATTTGTTTTTATATGACAATTTGTTGTGGTTATTGCTTGTATATTTATGTGAATTCCGTGAGTTTGGTGATTTGAAATTTCCTGAAAATTATTATATTATGAATTTTTTATATGAAAATATTTAATGAAATAAGTTTAAACCGAGGCGTTATATAATTATCAAGAATTTGGATTAATGAAGGCGTTGCCCTATACTGAGTATTTTCCATCTCTATTATTGTTTTGAGATTTTATACACATTGTGTGGAGCCTTGGGCTATTTTTTTTGAAATTAATTAATTTTGTTATATCTTTAGAATTAGTTGTGGCTATTGGGCAAATTGTGATATGAATTAATTTTGTTATGTTGCCATGATAATATTCCGTGTAAATTGTTCTGTTATTTGAGTAATTATTTTGAGGATATAAGAGTGGCATTTCACTGTTATTTTGTTTGTTGGGATATTATTAGGGCAGAGCAATAAGGGTGGCTATTGATATTGTCAGGGCGGAGGGATAAGGGAGGCTATTATAGAAGTGATAAGGGTGGCTATAGGATAGATAAGGGTGACTATTGTCAGGGATGATATGTGATGGTGTGGGGTTATTGCGTTGGTACTTTTCATGTGATGCTGTGATTTTTCTTGTGTTTATTTTTATACCTTGTGCAATTTGTCTTGTTTTTGGTAAATTGATAATAGTTTGATATATGTTGAAATTAGGAGCCTATGGTTATTGCCAGGCGGATTATGAAATGATATGTGGGCACAAGGTGCCGTGAGTAAATAATGATGATATTGGCACGTGAACTGTCCATGCAGTTGTGATATGAAATATGGTCACGAAGTGCCGTGAGTAAATAATGACGATATTATCACGTGAATGATATAAAATGTGTGCACGAGGTGCCGTGGAAATATGAAAGTGGGTTGAGACCCGTATTTTATGATTTTGAAATGCTGTGTCACAGGGTGACTTTTATTCGAAAGAAATTTATTTGAAAGAATTTTATTTGAAAGATATTTATTTGAAGGAATTATATTTGAAAGAGATTTATTTGAAAGTATTATATCCTGAAGATATCTATTTGAAAAACATATAGTCGAAAGATTTATATTGGAAGGACTTGATTAATTGGTTGTACTTGTATTCATTATTTGTTGCGCAATATTTATGTTCTTGTCGCCCTGCTGTGTATATCACTGGTTGAATATTGTTGCCATCATTGTTATTTGTTTCTTATTATTTTTGTATACTATATTGCACAGGCTATTAGACTAGTGAGTGTCTCGACCGTACCTCATCACTACTCCACTGAAGTTAGTTTTGATACTTACTAGATACTGACCGTGGTGTACTCATACTACACTTTTGCACATTTTTGTGCTGAACCAGGTATTAGAGCTATCAGACTCGGACATAGTTAAAGTGTAATCGCAAGGATTCAAGGTAGGGCTGCTTCGTCGTTGCATCCCCTTGAAGTTTTTCCATTTAATTTTACCGTTAATTATTAATCAAACAGTATTGAGTATTCAATGATTGAGATCATTCCATGTACTAAGTTAGAGTTCGTGACTCAGTATTACCAGTCTTGGGAGTTGTTTTGAATATTTTTGCTATTGGTTTATATTTAAAAAAATAGCTTGAATTGTTATTATAATCGTCTTACCTAGTCTAGAGACTAAGTGCCATCCCGACGCCTGTGGAGGGATTTTTAATCGTGACAAGTTGGTATCAGAGCTCTAGGTTCATAGGTTTTACGAGTCACGAACGATTTTAGTAGAGTCTTGCGGATCGGTATGGAGACGTCTGTACTTATCTTCGAGTGGATACAGATCTAATAGGAAATATTTTCACTTCTTTCATTCCTTATCGTGTGATATTTATTCAGCTTGAAGCATATATCTTATGTTATTTTGCATCCACTCATGTATAAAATTGCGCCAATGGTTCGTGACACTATAGAGGGGTTATAAGGGAGCCAGGATTGCTCAACCATTGTTACCACGTGTCATCCAGATCGAGGATACAGAAGTATTGAGAGATCATTCAGTTGTGCATATAGCAGTGCAGTAGGTTCTGACATCTGGTTGATAAGTACGATCTTAAGAAGGTTTAATTAGTTGTCTAATTGTCACAATCATGGTAGGGTCATGATATGGATGTAGTTCTGAAGATAGTTGGTGGTATTAGAGACTATGTGGTTCGTATGGGATTTCCATTAAGTGAAGGATACATACTAGCAGTCAAGGCACTCGAGGAAGCAATTTTGACTGTCACGAGGATGACATTCGCCTAATAAATGTCTTAATGTGTGCTATGACTGGTGTCGTACGAGCGATGAAGGTTAGTATTGTGGATTATCGGACTGTGTCCTATCGCTTCGGGCCAAGTGAGGGGAGTCCACTATCAATGATCACATTACGGGGCCATGCGCTATATCAGTTTTGGCCTGAGATGTATATATGTGGTATTAAAAGGTTCCCCAAAACTTGTATATGATTAAGAGCTGAGATTTGTATGAGATGATGTTGGGACTTGCGGTATTCCCGCGTCCTTAATAATTCTACATTTCAGTATCAGCGGGGTCATGGAAAAAATTTCAGAATACTCGAGGTTCTACAGTAAGTTCTTTTAATGCACCACCGATACGGGGTTCCTATAATGGTTATTATAGTTATCTAGCATAGATTCAGTATGAGCAGTCGAACCCGTAGAGGAATTGTTATGAGTGTAGTGATACTAGGCATATCATGAGAGATTGTCCCATACTTGGGAGAGGCAGATTTTGTCTGAATACCCAGCCTACATGCTATATTCCAGTTACTACCCCACATGCATAGTCAGTTAGGGGTGGAGGATAGGCGGGTGGAGGCTGCCCGAGAGGGGGAGGCCCGACCCATTGATATATTTGATATGGAATGGCTGAGGCCGATACACCAGATAGTGTCGTTACATGTATGATTAATTCGTAATAGAGGAGCACTGTTCTTATTTTGATTCAATTCCAATTATCTAGGTGAGACCTCGTATCATGCTCCATTTATGGTGAGTTAGTGATTTTGTACACCACTCACGTGTTTATCCCCGTTGGGATATTTGATGGTGTTAGCCATGTCTAACATTTTGTTTTGTACACTATTGAGGGCTAAGAGTCCAAAAGTGACTTTTTGTTACTCACTACAGTGGGCTTTGATATAAATTCGGGATAGTTTTGTTAAAGAGTGTGAATTATATGTCCTACCGGTATGGGGGTTCATTATTTATTGTGAAATTATTTCATGGAATTTATTAAAAAGAAGAAATAAAGGGAATGAAAAATTTCAGTTGGCACAATGTGCAAACTATTTGTGATTAAGAGATTAGGATGAGATCCTCGCATTTTTATATGATATGAAATATTTAAACTGGACTACAAGCCGCGATGGAAGTTATATGAGGACGAGGTCCTTGTGGTAAAAACTTTATGTGTTTAAATTCTTCCTTTGTGAAATGTAAATTTGTACTATAGTATTAATAGGGTGTCATGTCTGTTAGGCTTATTTGATAATTTTGTATATATGTTCTATGCATATTTAGCCATATTTGTGCTGTAAATATTGAGTTTTAGCTTACGAAATGAGTGCCTGGGTGGTATTAAATATGACTCGTTAATTTGGGTAAATAATTATGAGGTCTTCCTGCCTCGCGTGTTGCTGTCAGTGTTAATTATAAATAGCTATTACGACCAGAGACGTGGTTATGGGCATACGTATGATGTATGTGTGACCACGAAATTTGCTAAAACCGGTTGAGACTAACACAGTGTGTTAATATGAAAAATCACACATTTGAAATTTGATTGGAGAGTAAGGAATTTAATTTAAAGCTTATAAGTATGGATGAAGAAAATAATCTCTACTGAGACGGTGTTGTCGTACCCCTATAAAATTTATGGTGACGTAGAATAACCCTTGAGTATGTATGAAATAATACACTCAGTAATTTAAAGTCCCTAGAAAGATTCTTGGCACGTTCGAGGACGGACGTATGTTTAAGAGGGGGAGAATGTAACGACATTACTTGTCATTTTAAAAATTAACGTCCCGTTCAACGACTTAAGATCTTGATCAGCTTCGTAATATGTATTATGACCCGCATGTGTGGTCGAGTTTAGTTTTCGGAAGATTCGGAATTTAAGTAAAAGAACAATTCTCATTTTGAAGCTTAAAATGAAAAGAGTTGATCGGAGTTTGAATCTTGACCAAGCGACTTCGTAATGATATTTTGATGATGTCAATAGCTTCGTATGGTAATTTTAGACTTAGGCATGTGTTCGGATTTGGATTTGGAAGTCTGTAGGTCAACTCGACGCATATTGGCGAAAGTTGGAAATATTAAGTGGAAAAAGAGTCTTACTTGCACAACACCTAGCTTTGAATGAGTAAAACTCTCATAATGTGAAGATACATTCCATGAATTTTTGTCCCTAAATAATAGCCCTTCGAGTCTGGTTTCAAACGCATCAAACCATTTTTCATTTGGATATTTCTACAAGAAGTTTTAAACAAATTACTAAAATAAGGCAGGCAAAACAAGGAAAGTTTTGCTAAGGGTGTATGGAAGTAAGCATTAGAAGTGGTGTATGATAAGAGGACTAACAATAAGGGGGAAGCGCAGCGATCAAAGCTTTGGTTTAGGGTCCACTTGGTTGAAACGAAAGAAAAGATCTTTCTAGCGATTCAGTTCGTAGAGGGTTCCAAACCTAGCCTTTCGGTAAGCCCTCTTTTTGTACCCGCAAGCCCCTGTTTCGTAGAGGGTTCCAGTTTGTATAGTATATATACCCCCAAGCCCTCTTTTTGTACCATTTTTTTCTTTCTAAAAGAGGGCCTGGAATTGGGCTCTTTTCACAACCCCTAAAGGCGTTAGGAAGAGATTTAATCAGCCAGCTGAATAAGCGGATGAACCACTTGATCCTCCTATTTCACTGAATCCGCTCCCTTAAATCGCGCCTCGGATCTCCACTTTTTGCTTGCGTACCCCAGATGGCCATACTTATATGAAAGTTTGGAAGTGAATTGGGGTCTACATCATAGCAAGGTATCGAAGGAGGGTAAGATGGAAAACAAGAAATATAGAAAGGATGCAACTGGGGAGCTCGTGTTAACTCGTACACCGCGCGGGTTTGAACGATCCATGACCCCAGCCATTTCAACAAAACAGTAAAGTATTGCCCCAACATACGAATGTGAACAAGAGCTCGTGCATGTCCGCGCGATGCACGACGATGGACAAGCTAGGCCTGAAGCCTATCTAAAGACCATTTAGTTAGCTCACTTCTCCCACTCCTCTTGGCCGATTCTTGGAGCTCCTCTCCACTCTCTCAAGACCCCCAACTCCCCTATTCTTCAAGGTAAGCAATCCCCATTATCTTGGTGTGAAATTCCATCATTTCTACACTAGTATTGATGAAATCTACACATAAACTACTTAGCTCTTCAAGAACTCAAAGGAGGGTTTTGCAAGATCTCTTCCAAAAAGGTAAACCTACACCCTTATAATTACATGTATGGATTTATTATAAGTATGTGATCAAGAAATAAGTATTGACACTTATTGGATGGTGCTTGGGAGCCATAAATACCTAAACTAGATTATTGGGTGTTGTGGGAATTTTGTAATTAATTAATTAGCAACAATTGGGTGGATGTGAGTTCATTGATGATTTTAATGGTGCTAAATAAGGTTGTTTGTAGACAAAGGATGGTTTAGTATCTCTTGTTGGTGGGAAGGAGGGATCGTTGGATGAAGAAACACTATTACTAGAGGTAGTAAAATGCTATGTACTCTAGGTGTTTGATAAAATGACTAAATGACCAAAAATCTAGAAATTTGTTTACTAATATTGGTGCAATTGTGTTGCATTGTTTAGGTGGTGGACCATCGTAGTATTATTAAGGGCAGAATTTCAGATTTGAGCGGTCCAGATGTGGATTAACTCGCGAATATCATTTAAAGCATTGACTTAGTTTCGTCGAGGTAAGTATCTTGCCTAACCTTGAGTGCGGCAATTATCCCTTAGACATCGAGTCTTATGTGCCATTTGTGAAATGTGAAAAGGCGTGTACGCGAGGTGACGAGTACATACTTGGGCTTATATGTGCAAAATTGATTGGGTTAAAGTCTTAGGTATATTTTGTAGTAAATTGGATAATTGTTGTCATTTATTAAATCATCCATTTGCCATTCCTCAATTCATGTTTGTTGAATTTGTTTTTATATGTCAATTTTATGTGGTTATTGCTTGTACATTTATGTGAATTCTGTGAGTTTGGTGATTTGATATTTCCTTGAAATAATTATATTATTGATTTTCCATCTGTAAGTAATTAATGAAATAAGTTTAAACCGAGGCGTTATATAATTATCAAGAATTTGGATTAATGAAGGTGTTGCCCTATACTGAGTATTTTCCATCTCTGTGGTTGTTTAGAGGTTTTATACACACTGTGTGGAGCCTTGGGCTATTTTTTGTGAAATTAATTGATTTTGTTATATATTTGGAATTGATTGTGGCCATTGGGCAAATTGTGATATGAATTGATTTTGTTATGTTGCCGTGATAATATTCCGTGTAAATTGTTGTGTTATTTGAGTTATTATTTTGAGGATATAAGGGTGGCATTTCACTGTTGATATTATGTGGGTTGAAGGGTGGCAATTCACTGTTGTTATGTGTGTTGGAAAATAGTCAGGGCGTAGAGATAAAGGTGGCTATAGGAGAGATACGAGTGGCAATATGAGTGATAAGGGTGGCTATTGATATTGTCAAGGAGGAGGGTTAAGGGAGGCTATTATACGAGTGATAAGGGTGGCTATAGGAGAGATAAGGGTGGCTATAAGAGCGAGGTGGCTATTGATATTGTCAGGGCGGAGGGATAACGGAGGCTATTATAGGAGTGATAAGGGTGGCTAAAAGAGAGATAAGGTGTAATGACCCAACCGGTCATTTTAACTTTTAGAACTCCGTTCCCTAAAATAAAACTTTCTGGAAGTGCTTGTAATGATTTATGACTTGCGGGAATGGTTGGTTCGAGATTTGGAAGTGTTTGAGGTGAAACCGGAACACTTGATTCCTTAAGTTGGCCTTAAAGTTCTAAGTTTAACTTCGGTCAACATTTTGAGAAAACGACCCCGGAATAGAATTTTGATGATTCCAACAGCTCCGTATGGTGATTTTGGACTTAGGAGCGTGATCTTAATTATTTTTGGAAGTCCGTAGTGAAATTAGGCTTGAAATGGCTAAAATAGGAATTTAAAGTTTGAAAGTTTGATCGGGGAGTTGACTTTTTGATACCTGAGTCGGAATTTAGTTCTGAAAATTTTCGTAGCTCCGTTATGTAATTTATGACTTGTGTGTAAAATTTGAGGTCAATCGGAGTTGATTTGATAGGTTCCGACATTGAATGTAGAAGTTGAAAACTGTTAGTTTCATTAAGCTTGAATTGGGGTATGATTCATGGTTTTAGCTTTGTTTGATGTGATTTAGAGGTTCGACTAAGTTCGTATGATGTTTTAGGACTTGTTGGTATATTTGGTTGAGGTCCCGAGGGCCTCGGGTGAGTTTCGGATGGTTAACAGATCAAAAGTTGGACTTAAAAAGCTGCTGCAATTTTCTCTTCTGCTGCATATTCTGGGATGTGATCGATCCCCAGATACCGAGCCTCAGATCGAGCCCCAGATACCAAGCCTCAAATCGAACCCTAGATACCGAGCCTCAGATCGAGCCCCAGATATCGAGCCCACGATCGAGGCTTGAATCGAAGTCAGGGACGAGGCTCAGTATCGAAGTCTCGATCGAAGGCAAGGCTCGAGGGCATGATCGAGGGTAAGGCTCGAAGGCTCAAGCTCGATGCAATGATTGAGGCTATGATCGAAGTGCCAACCTCGATACCCTGATCGAGGCCATGACTAAGGTCCAGACTCGAGCCTGTGATCGAAGTCGCGATCGAAGGTAAGGCTCGATGGCATGATCGAAGGTATGGCTCGAGGGCTAGGATCGAGGCCCAACCCTCGATGTCCTGATCGATTCCATGACCGAGGTCCAGACTCGAGCCTGTGATCGAAGTCGCGATCGAAGGTAAGGCTCGATGGCATGATCGAAGGTATGGCTCGAGGGCTAGGATCGAGGCCCAACCCTAGATGCCCTGATCGAAGGCACATGTTCGATGTCGCGATCGAGGCCCTGTTCGAGGCCCAGTTCCGAAGTGTTGGGCAGTGTTATAAAGAGAGGACATTCGTCCCATTTGCCATTTTGACGAACTTGAGCTTGAGCAGAGACGACTTTTGGCAGATTTTCAAGGGAAAAACATTGGGGGTAAATGATTCTAACTCAGATTTGATCAATATACAAGAATATATCATTGTTTTCACAATTTAATTAGTGTTTTGAGATTGAAATTTGGAAGAGTTTAGAAATCTCATAGAAACAAAATTTTGAGATTTCGGTATTGATTCGGAGTCGGATTTGAGTGAAACTGGTATGGTTGGACTCGTAATTGAATGGGTTGTCGGATTTCATAACTTTCGTCGGATTCTGAGATACTGGCCCTGCGGGCAAAGTTTTAATTAATTTCGGGATTTTTATTTAAAATGTAGTATTTCCTTATAGAAGTTATTTCCTACAATTTTTAGTGATTGTACTTAATTATTTTGGCTAGATTCGAGCCAGACGGAGTTGGATAATAGTGGAAAAGGCCTTATAGTGGATTAAATTGGAGCAAGACGAGGTAAGTCTCTTGTCTAATCTTGTGATGGGGAAATTACCTCATAGGTGATTAAGATTAAATAATTGTTGCTAATTTTGGGGGCTACGTACGCACGAGGTGACGAGAGTCCGTGCGTAGCTAATATTAATGCTAAAGTCCGGGTAGTTTAGGACTCAAAGCATGTATTACTTGTGTAAATTGTATTCTTTAATTAATTAATATTAATTGATATATATGAATATATATTGTGAATTGTTTGATAAAGATTTTAAAGGATGAAAATCTCATAGGCTTGATTTCTATTTAAATCAATTAATTGTCAAAAGAAATTGTTCTCCTCCCAAATTTATCATATAATAAATATACTCTCCTTCTGGAGGTACATAAAAATGTCTTCCTTTCTTGTGGAGCGGGCCGAACGCCTCGGCAGGATAGATGCATCAATGGATCGCGCCGCACGTCCCTCGGCAGTGTACACGACACTCTGGATCAGGCCGTACGTCCTCGGCAGAAATCGTGCTTAATAATAATAATAATTACACGATACTTTAATAATTTATTTCAGCTTGCAAAGCTAATTAGTAAATTGAAAAATCTTTGAAATTTAATGAATTATTATTCTTTCTTGTTAAGGAATTAATTGTTACTCTTGTAAATGAGATTTAATTGATAAATTGGAATTTATTTGAATTAAAGGAATTTAATTAATATATTGAAAATTGATACATTTGAAGGAATTTGATTATTTCCGCTGATTAAATAAATTATGTAAATCACATTGATTTAAATATCCTAGTTTTATTTCAATTGTTTTTGACCTATAGTGAGTGTCAAAGTCGGCCATCTCGTCTCTACCACTTTGAGATTAGGCCTGATACTTACTGGGTACACGTTGTTTACGTACTCATACTACACTTGTTGCACTTTTTGTGCAGGATCTGAGATAGGTACTAGTGGAGGACCTATCATCACATGCCCACGTCATCCAGAGGCATAGTGGTGAGCTGCCTTTCTGAGCCGTTCTGCAGCTACCAGTGTCTCTTCTTATGATATTTATATTCTGTCTATTTTATTTCAGACAGTATTTGGAGTTTTTGTATAATCTACTAGATGCTCATTCACTTGTGACACCAGGTCTTGGCACATACATTGGTAGAGTTTGGGTTTATATTTTCTTGGTTTTAAATTTTATCAATGTATGCTTAATTTATTAGTTGGCTTGCCTAGCTGTAGTTTTGGGTGCCATCACGACCTACAGGTGAAATTGGGTCGTGACATAAGGGTGGCCATTATCAGGGATGATATGTGATGATGTGAGGTTATTGCGTTAGTAAATTTCATGTGATGTTGATTTTCCTTGTGTTAATTTTTATACCTTGTGCAATTTGCCTTGTTGTTGGTAAATTGATAATAGTTTGATATATGTTAAAATTTGGAGCCTGTGGTTATTGTCAAGTGAATTATGAAATAAATTGTGGGCACGAGGTATCGTGAGTAAATAATGATGATATTGGCACGTGAAATGTGCGCACAGTTGTGATATGAAATATGGGCACGAAGTGCCGTGAGTAAATAATGATGATATTGCCACGTGAATTGTCCGTGCGGTTATGATAGAGAAATTGGCACGAGGTGCCGTGGAAATATGAAAGTGGGCTGAGACCCGTAATTTAGGATTTTAAAATGTTGTGTCACAGCGTGACTTTTATTCGAAAGAAATTTATTTGAGAGAATTTTATTTGAAAGATATTTACTTGAAGGAATTATATTTGAAAGTATTATATCCTAAAGATTTCTATTTGAAAAACATATATGCAAAAGATTTATATTGGAAGGACTTGATTAATTGGTTGTACTTGTATTCATTATTTATTGCATAATATTTATGGTGTTCTTGTCGCCATGCCGTGTATATCACTGGTTGATTATTGTTGCCATCATTGTTATTTGTTTCCTATTATTTATGTATATTATATTGCACATATTATTAGACTAGTGAGTGTCTCGAATGTACCTCGTTACTACTCCACTGAGGTTAGTCTTGATACTTACTGGGTACCGACCATGGTGTACCCATACTACACTTCAGCACATTTTTGTGCAGAGCCAGGTATTGGAGCTATCGGACTCGGACAAAGTTAATATGTAATCTCAAGGATTCAAGGTAGAGCTGCTTGGTCGTCGCAGTCACTTGAAGTCTTTCCGTTTTATTGTACTGTTAATTATTAATCAAACAATTTAGAGTACTCGATCCTTGAGATCATTCCATGTATTCAGTTTAAGTTCGTGACTCAGTATTACTAGTCTTAGGAGTTTGTTTGAATATTTTCGCTGTTGGATTCTATTTTTAAAAAATGGCTTGAATTGTTATTATAATCGACTTACCTAGTATTAGAGACTAAGTGCCATCATGACGCCTGTTTGAAATACAAAATCAAAAATTCTTTTCTCAAACAACTGCTCACTTGCCATAAGAGAATACGCAGTTGAGTTGCTCAACATTAACCCAACCACATAGTTTGAAAATTACTTGGGATTTCCTATCCTCAACAACAAACCAAAGCCAGACGATTTCCAATTTATTATTGATAATATGTGTCACAAGTTGTCAAATTGGAAATCAAGCTTCCTAAGTCTTGCGGGACGTACAATTCTAGCAAAATATTCCCCCAACGCTACACCAAATCATATCATGCAATACATGTCCCTCCCCAAGAAGACTCAATAACAAATTGACAAAATCCAGGGTGACTTCATTTGGGGCACTACTTCTCATAACAAGAGAATCCACTACGTTGCCTGGGATGTGGTAACTCTCCCTAAAACTCTGCGGATCTTGGAATTCATAAAGCAATCCATAAAAATAAATATGCACTAGTAGGGTTAGCATGGAGATTATTCACCAACCATTCTACAATTTGTGCTAATACCCTAATCCAAAATTTCATTAGGCGAGCTAATGCCAAGACCAACTCTTTTATTTGGAAAAATGTATTGAAAGGGTGGGAAATTGTTACAAAAGGCATCACATGTGATGTTGGTAATGGAAAATGCATCCATTTCTATTATGAAAATTGGATCCCCAACACTCCCAATATCCGTTCGCTCATTCAAGGGCCCTTTTGTATCAACGACACTAACCTAACAGTCTCCCAGTTGTGGTACCACGACCAGTGGAACTAGTCACAAATCTCCTTTGAGCTACTAGAAAACAATTGAGAAAAGATATCCTCCATATCCCTTTCCAAGAACCCAATGGCCATGGACACCCTCATTTGGTTTCTAAACCCAAATGGCACCTTCTCCACACACTTTGTTTATGCCTTTCTTCACCAACACCAACAAACAGATATTGACTATGAATGGATTTGGAAACTAAGTACCTTAAATAAAATAAAATTCTTCCTTTGGCAATGCTATCATAACACGCTTCCCACAAAGTTATATCTTCATCAAATTGGAGTCACCAATCACTACCTGTGCCCAATAAGAAGAAACTATCACACATATCTTTGTTTAGCTGCCCATACATTCTGGAGTAGCTTGGGAATTGATACTCAAACCCTCCCAAATGGCAAGCACTTGATGCTTTTGCTTAAGGATCTCCATATCCTTACCAGCTACAACTATATAACTTGGGAATATGTATTTCCTTTTGTACTATAGCAACTTTGGCTAAATAGAAACAACAACTGCTTTCACAACCTCTCCAAACCTCTAAACTACCAATTGGTCAAAACACGTACCATCGAATTCAAACTATTCGTAGAAAAAAATACGAGCCCCCCACACAAAAAAAACATCCTCATCAAGTGGCAATCACCACCACCTCAGACATACAAATTAATTACAGATGGAACTTTTTTGGATAGATATCATGCAGGGGCATTGGAGGAATTATTAGAAACACACAAGGTAACTGGGTAGTAGGCTTCACTAAAGCAGTCCGAGCCTACGCCCCTACACATGCAGAGTTACTAGCACTCCAAGTAGGGTTAAAACTCGCAGATGATAGAAGATTAACTCCCATGTAAATAGAAACTGATTCCATAGAGATAATCCAGTTACTTGAGCATAATATCTACCCAGTATATACTAGCGTTGTCCTTGAATGCAGGTTCTTATTGAAGAGATTGGGGAATCCAGTGATCCGGATAGTTACCGCGAAGGGAACAAGGTGTAACGACTTGGCCGGTCGTTTCAAGAATTATAGACCCATTTTTCCCATTTATACTTTTTTGTGTTATTCAACTATATTATGTTATATCGGGTTAGTTGGTTCAGGACTAGAGTGGTTTTAGAGTGAATTGAGACACTAAGTCTCTTAAGTATAAACTTAAGTTGAAAAAGTCAACCGGATATTGACCTATGTGTAAACGACATCGGATTATAATTCTGATGGTTCTGTTAGCTCCGTTAGGTGATTTTGGACTTAGGAGTGCATCAGGAATGTGATTTGGAGGTCCGTGATAGAATAAGGCTTGAATTGGCGAAATTAGAAATTTGGCAATTTCGGTCGGCAGTAAGAAATTTGATATCGGGGTCGGAATAGAATTCCGGAAGTTGGAGTAGGTTTGTAGTGTCATTTGGGACGTGTGTGAAAAATTTGAGGTCATTCGAATATGATTTGGTTGGCTTTGGCATCGGTTGCCGAATTTGAAAATTTAGAAGTTCTTAGGCTTGAATCCGAAGGTAATTTGGTGTTTGGATGTTGTTTTGAATGATTTGAAGGTTCGACTAAAATTTTAGGTTGTTATATGACTTGTTGGTATTTTTGGTTGAGGTCCCAAGGGCCTCGGGGTGATTACGGGTGGTTAACGGATGTGCCGAAGTTTTTAATGCAACTGAAGCTGCTGCTTCTGCTATTTTTGCACCTGCGGAAGGGGCAATCGCATGTGCGATGTCGCAGGCGTGAAGGGAAGTTGTGCAGATGCGAAGAAAATGAGGTTGGTCAGTTTACGCATAAGCGGAGTATGAGCGTGCAGGTGCGCTTTCGCAGGCGCGAGAATTTGCTGAGCAGATGCGGAAAGATGTGAGGCCAAGGATGGAGCGCAGGCGCGAAGGGTTTCGGCCGCACCTGCAAGCTCGCAACAGGCGCGAAAAAAGATCCCACAGGTGCGAAAAACCTGGGCAGAAACCATAAATAGAACCCTTCGCGAATTTGATTCATTTCCACCATTTTCAGGTCGGTTTTTGGAGCTTTTGGAGTGATGTTTGAAGGGTGATTCGAGGGCTATCAGTAAGGTAAATTGCTTGAGCCCTAATACTCGTATATATGGTGAGTTCCCGTTGTTTAATCATGTAATTAGTGAAAATAAGGGGTTAGGGCTTGGAATTTTTGGAGAGTAATTTAAGGATTTGAAGGGCCAAACGATGTCGTATTTTGATGAATTTGGTATGGCTAGACTCGTGAGTAAGTGAACTTTCTAGTTTTTTGAATTTTGTTGGATTTCAAGATGTGGGCCCAGGGGCTGGGTTTAAGCCAATTTTGGGTTTTGGTTTAATTTTTGTAGCTTTTCTTCTGCAATTCATTCCTTTAGTGTATATTGATAGTATTGTACTGATTGTGAATAGATTTGGAGCATTTGGAGCATTTGGAGGCCGAGTCCAGAGGCAAGAGCATTGCGGGGTAGAGATTTGACCAGTTTGAGGTAAGTAACGATTGTAAATCTAGTCCTGAGGGTATGAAACCCCGGATTTCGTATCATTCTACTATTTTGAAGTTACGCACATGCTAGGTGACGGGCGTGTGGGCATGCACTATTGGGGATTGTGACTTGGTCCGTCCCGTAGCAACTGCAAAGTTGCATATTTTGTTGAAATTAAATGGTACGTATGTGTTTTTAGAAAGAGTTTCTATTAATTGGGCTAAATGCCATGTTTGGGCCTTGTGCCAGTACTGCTTGGACCCTTAGGGGCCTTTTCTTACTATCCTCTCACTGGTTTTGATTGAAAATCTATACTCAGTCATGGTTATACCTGTTTACTGCATAACTCAATTTTATTACTCGATTTTTGATGAATATAAATGTTGTTATGGGCTGAGCACCCTATTTTTACTGAAATGCCCGAGTGGCTTGAGAGGTTTATGACTGAGTGAGGCCGAGGGTCTGATTTGTGAGGATATTTATGGGATCGCGCTGCACGCCGTAGTGTATTGCATATTTATGGGATCGCGCTGCACGCTGCAACATGTTTGATATAGGCCGAGGGCCTGAGTGATTATGCCATGATTTGGCTTGATATAGCGCTTAGGCTGAAGGAGACCCTCCGGAGTCTGTACACACCCCCAGTGAGCGAAGGTACCTACTTAGTGCGTGTGCCGAGTGCTGAGTCACTGGGAGGCATGAGTGATTTTGAGGTATGCCCTGGTGGCACGAGTGATTGTGAGGTTTGCCCGAGGGGCTGTTTATGATTTCTTCATTTTTGCTCACCTTTGCATTTTTTCCTCTGTCTGAAAGCTGTTGAAGAATATCCTTAAATGGTTTTTTTACTAGAACTGAGATTTCATGATATGAACGTTATATGCTTTAATACTCGTCACTACTGCTCAGTCTTTATTTATTGTTATTACTTACTGAGTTGGTGTACTCACGTTACTCCATGCACCTTGTGTGCAGATCCATGTGTAGCTCGACACGGTAGCGGTTGTTGATTGTTCTGGTTGCAATTTTTCTCGATGATAGGTAGTTGTTTGGCGATCATAGCCCCTGTTCTTCTCCCTCTTATCTTCCTCTAGTTGTATTTAGTTATTTTCCAGGTTGAGTTAGCCTTGACATTGTTAGACAGATTGCAGTAGATGCTCATGACTAGTGACACCCCGATGCCGGGCTTTTTCTTCCACACTTTCATTTTGATTTGAATTCCTTTACGAAGGTTTTTATGTTAAATAACATTGAAATTATCTTTGAAATGAAAATATCGATTTGTTTTGGAAATGAGTCGGCTTTCCTAGTTCCACGATAGGAGCAATCACGACTGGGGTTAGATTGGGTCGTGACAGATTGGTATCAGAGCCTAGGTTACATAGGTCTCACAAGTCATGAGCGGGTTTAGTAGAGTCTTGCGTATCGGTATGGAGACATCTGTACTTATCTTCGAGAGGCTGCAGAACCTTTAGGAAACTCCACATTCATGAATTCTTGTCGTGCGAATCTGTTGATTCTAGTAACTAAACATATGTTGTTTCAATCTCTCACAAATGGTGAGGACTCGTGCTATCGGTCAGGAGGGCCAATCACCAGTACCACCAGCCAGGGCCATTAAAGGCCGAGGCTGCAATAGAAGTTGTGGTAGGGGCAAAGGTGCAGCCCGTACAACAGCTGGGGCAGTACCTGCAGATCCACCGGTTGTCCCAGATCAGGACCAGGTTCCAGTTGTTGATGCACCAGCTCAGGCACCACCTGTGCTTATTGTGATTCCAGGCCTTCAGGAGGCCCTAGCTCAGATTCTGACACCATGTACCGGCCTTGCTCAGGCGGTCTCTATTTCGACGACCGTAGCCACTTCTCAGGCCAGGGGAGGCACTCAGACTCCCATTGCTCGCACATCCGAGCAGGTTATTCAGGGACTTCAGACACTTGAGGCACCACCAGCCCAGCCGGTTGCAGTTGCTCAGGATTATGTTGTTCCTGCTATGCGTGAGTATGATCAGTGTAGGTTGGAGAGGTTTGGGAGACTCCGTCCACCACCTTTTAGTGGCACAGAGAGAGAGGATGCTCAGGACTTTTTGGACAGGTGTCAGAGGATACTCCGTACTGCTGGTATTCTGGAGACTTGTGGGGTCTCATTCACTACTTTTCAGTTCTCTAGGGCTGCACTCAGATGGTGGGAGACTTACGGGAGGCGTAGGCCTATTGGGGCAGCAGCCCTTACTTGGCAGCAGTTCTCCGTGGTCTTTTTGGAGAAGTTCGTGCCTCGATCCTGCAGAGAGGAACTACCCTGACAGTTTGAGTAGCTTCGCCAGGGTGATATGTCTGTGACAGAGTATGAGATGCGGTTCTCCGAGTTGGCCCGTCATGCGTTGTGGTTGGTTCCACCGGATAGGGAGAGGACCATAAGGGTTATTGATGGTCTCACTTATCTGCTACAGTTGCTCATGACCAGAGAGAGGGTTTTGGGTGCTACTTTTGATGAGGTTATTGACATTGCTCGACAGATTGAGATGGTTTACGGTTAGGAGAGGGTTGAGAGGGAGGCCAAGAGGCCTCGTGGTCAGGGTGGATTCAGTAGAGTTCCTTTTGGGGGTCAGTTCCAGCACGGTAGAGGTTGTTATTTCAGAAAGGCTCAGTCAGCCCGGCCATTTCATCACGGTGCATCATCTGGCCATAGTTCTTATAGTTCTCATCAGGGCCACTCATAACTTAGTTCTCATCAGGGCCACTCATCTGGCCATAGTTCTTATAGTTCGTCCCGTGCTCTACCTGTTCAGGGCTCTTCCATGCCAGGTTCTTCTACCAGTCATCCTGGTGCTACGGGCTCCCTTTAGTTTCAGCCTCCAGCACCAGGGAGTTGTTTTGAGTGTGAGGAGCTTGGGAATATGTGGAGGCATTGTCCTCGTCGTCATGGAGGTCTATCTCAGCAGAGGAGTTATCCTCCGACTTCAGCACCAGTTACCTTACCACCCGCCCAGTCAGCTCGGGGTGGAGGTCAGACAGCTACGGGTCGCCCTAAAAGGGGGAGGCAGATCAGGGGGTGGCCAGGCTCGTTTCTATTCCTTCCCTGCCAGACCAGATGTTATTGCTTCAGATGCTGTGATTACAGGTATTGTCTCAGTTTGTCACAGAGATTCCGCAGTATTATTTGACCCTGGTTCAATGTATTCATATATTTCCTCATATTTCTCACATTTTTTGGATATGCCCCGTGAGTCTTTAGTTTCATCTGTACATGTATCTACTCCTGTGGGCGATACTATTATTGTGGACCACGTATATCGGTCATGTGTGGTGACTATTGGGGGTCTAGAGACCCAAGTGGACCTTTTGCTGCTCAGTATGGTCGAATTTGATGTGATATTGGGTATGGATTGGTTATCTACATGTCATGCTGTTCTAGATTGTCACGCTAACAGTGACGTTGGCTATGCTGGGAATTCTAAGGGTTGAGTATAGCGGCTCTGTAGATTATGTACCAAGTAGCGTGATTTCATATTTGAAGGCTCAGCGTATGGTTGAGAAGGGTTGCCTATCTTATTTGGCTTTTGTGAGGGATGTTAGTGCAGAGACTCATGTCATTGATTCTATTCCGGTGGTACGTGATTTTTCGGATGTGTTTGCTGCAGACTTGCTGGGCATGCCGCTTGACAGGGATATTGACATTGATTTGGTGCCGGGCACTCAACCCATTTCTATTCCACTATATCGTAGGCACCGGCGGAGTTGAAGGAATTGAAAGAACAGCTTCAAGAACTCCTTGATAAGGGGTTTATTCGGCCTAGTGTGTCACCTTGGGGTTCACTGGTTCTATTTGTGAAGAAGAAGGATAGTTCCATGAGAATGTGTATTGATTACAGGCAGTTGAACAAGGTCACAGTCAAGAACAAGTATCCTTTGCCTTGTATTGATGATTTATTCGACCAGCTTCAGGGAGCGAGTGTGTTCTCCAAGATTGATTTGAGGTCCGGTTACCACCAGCTGAAGATTCGGGATTCAGATATTCTTCAGACAGCTTTCAGGACCCGATATAGCCATTATGAGTTCTTGGTGATTTCTTTTGGGCTGACCAATTCCCCAGCTGCATTCATGCATTTGATGAACATTGCATTCCAGCCCTATTTGGACTCATGCGTCATTGTATTCATTGATGACATCCTGGTGTACTCTCGTAGCCAGGAAGAGCACGCTCAGTATTTGAAGATTGTATTACAGAGATTGAGGGAGGAGAAGTTTTATGCAAAGTTCTCTAAATGTGAGTTTTGGCTCAGTTCAGTAGCATTCTTGGGGCACGTGGTGTCTAGTGAGGGTATTCCGGTGGACCCGAAGAAGATAGAGGCGGTGCAGAGTTGGCCCAGACCGTCCTCAGCCACGGAGATTAGGAGATTTCTTGGTTTGGAGGGTTATTACTTTGTGGAGGGATTTTCATCTATTGCATCGCCCTTGACCAAATTAACCCAAAAGGGTGCTCCATTCAGATTGTCGGATGAGTGTGAGGATAGCTTTCAGAAGCTTAAGACTGCTTTGACCACAACTCCAGTATTAGTTTTGCCATCAGCTTCAAGTTCTTACACCGTGTATTGTGATGCCTCGAGGATAGGCATTGGTTGTGTTTTGATGCATGAGGGTAGGGTAATCGCCTATGCCTCGCGCCAGTTGAAGACCAATGAGAAGAACTATCCTGTCTATGATCTTGAGTTAGCAGCCATTGTTCATGCCTTGAAGATTTGGTGTCATTATTTGTATGGGGTTCATTGTGAGATCTATACTGATCACCGGAGTCTGCAGCATTTGTTCAAGTAGAAGGATCTTAATTTGCATCAGCGGAGATAGTTGGAGCTTCTTAAGGACTATGATATCACTATCTTGTACCATCCGGGGAAGGCCAATGTGGTGGCCGATGCTTTGAGTCGTCGGGCAGAGGGTTTGGAGAGTTTATCATATCTTCCAGCAGCAGAGAGACCTTTGGCATTGGATGTACAGGCCTTAGCGGACCAGCTTGTCAGATTGGATATTTCGGAGACTAGTCGGGTATTGGCTTGTGTTGTCTCCGGGTCTTCTCTTTATGACCATATCAGGGAGCGTTAGTATGATAATCCCCACATGCTCGTTCTTCAGGACAGGGTTTGGAGAGGTGATGCTAGGGATGTGACTATTGGTGATGACGTCGTGCTGAGAATGTAGGGCTGGATATGTGTGCCTAATGTAGATGGGTTTCGAGAGTTGATTCTTGAGGAGGCTCACAGCTCGCGGCATTCCATCCATCCGGGTGCCGCGAAGATGTACCATGATTTGAGGCAGCACTATTCGTGGAGGCGCATGAAGAAGGATATAGTTGGGTTTGTGGCTCAGTGTCTCAACTGTCAACAGGTTAAGTGTGAGCATCAGAGACCGGGTGGCTTGCTTAAGAGATTGGAGATACCAGAGTGGAAGTGGGAACAGATTACCATGGACTTTGTAGTTGGCTCCCACGGACTTCGAGGAAGTTCGATGTTATTTGGGTTATTGTGGATCGGCTGACCAAGTTTGCGCAGTTTATTCCAATTGGTACTACTTACTCTTCAGAGCGGTTGGCTGAGATTTACATCCGAGAGAACGTTCGCCTGCATTGTGTCCCAGTTTCCATCATTTCAGATAGGGGTACTCAGTTCACATCGCAGTTTTGGAGGGCCGTGCAGTGAGAGTTGGGTACTCAGGTTGAGTTGAGCACAGCTTTTCACCCTCAGACGGACAGGCAGTCCGAGCGCACTATTCAGATATTGAAGGACATGTTGCGTGCTTGTGTCATTGACTTTGGGGGTTCATGGGACCAGTTTCTGCCACTCGCTGAGTTTGCATATAACAACAGTTATTAGTCGAGTATTCATATGGATCCGTACGAGGCTTTTTATGGGAGGAGGTGTAGAGCTCTGGTTGTATGGTTTGAGCCGGATGAGGCTAGGCTCTTGGGTACAGACTTGGTCCAGGACGCATTAGATAAGGTGAAATTAATTCAGGAGCGGCTTTGGACGAAGCAGTCTAGGCAGAATAGCTATGCAGATAGGAAGGTCCGTGATGTGTCTTTTATGGTTGGGAAGAAGGTTTTGCTGAAGGTATCACACATGAAGGGTGTTATGAGGTTCGGTAAGAGGGGCAAGTTGATCCCCCGGTTTATTGGGCCTTTTGAGGTGCTTCAGAAGATAGGGGAGGTGGCTTATAAGCTTGCCTTGCCACCCAGCTTGTAGAATGTGCATCCAGTGTTTCAAGTTTCCATGCTCCAGAAGTATATCGGAGATCCGTCCCATGTTTTGGATTTCAGCACGGTTCAGTTGGAGGGTGATATGACTTACGATGTAGAGCCGGTGGCTATTTTGGATCGGCAGGTTCGAAAGTTGAGGTCAAAGGATATAGCTTTAGTGAAGGTTCAATGGAGAGGTTAACCTATGGAGGAGGCCACCTGGGAGACTGAGCAGGAGATGCGGAGCAGAGATCCACGCCTATTCGAGACTCTAGGTATGTTTCTAGACCCGTTCGAGGACGAATTGATGTTTAAGAGGAGGAGGATGTAACGACCCGTCCAGTCGTTTCGAGAGTTATAGTCCCGTTTTCCCCATTTCTACTTCCTTTTGTGTTATTCAGCTATATTATGTTATATCGGGTTAGTTGGTTCAGGACCGGAGTGGTTTTAGAGTGAATTGAGACACTTATTCTCTTAAGTAGAAACTTAAGTTGGAAAAGTCAACCGGATGTTGTCCTATGTGTAAACAATCTCGAATTTGAATTTTGATAGTTCCAATAGGCTATTTTGGACTTAGGATTCCGTCCGAAATGTGATTTGGAGGTTTGTGGTAGAATTAGACTTGAATTGGCGAAATTGAAAATTTGGTGATTTCGGTCGGCAGTGGAAAATTTGATATCGGGGTCGGAATGGAATTCCGGAAGTTGGAGAAGATTTGTAGTGTTATTTGTGACGTGTGTGCAAAATCTGAGGTCATTCGGACGTGGTTTGGTTGGTTTCGACATCGGTTGCCGAATTTGGAAATTTAGAAGTTCTTAGGGTTGAATCCGAAGGTAATTTGGTGTTTGGATGTTGTTTTGAGCGATTCGAAGGTTCGACTAAGTTTTTAGGTTGTTATATCACTTGTTGGTATTTTTGGTTGAGGTCCCAAGGGCCTCGGGGTGATTCTGGGTGGTTAACGTATGTGTCAAAGTTGGAATGCAGTTGTTGCTTCTGCTATTTCCGCACCTACGGAAGGGGGAGTCGCATGTGCAAGTTCGAAGGCGCGGAGGGAAGGTGCGCAGATGCGAAGAAAAGGAGGTTGGTCAGTTTCCGCAGAAGCGGAGAAGGAGCGCACAAGTGTTCTTTCACAGGTGCGAGAATTTGCTGAGCAGATGCGGAAAGATGTGAGGCCAAGGCTGGAGCGCAGGCACGGAGGATTTGGCCGCACCTGTGAGCCCGCATGTGCGAGGCCTGGAGCGCATGTGCGGAAGCTGGGGAATTAAGTGGAGTTAGCGGATGCGGCGCCTTGACCGCGTGTGCAGTCCCGCAGGCGTGGAAAAAGAGCCCGCAGGTGCGAAAATCCTGGGCAGAAACCATAAACAGAACCCTTCGTGAATTTGGTTCATTTCCACTATTTTCAAGTCGGTTTTTTGAGCTTTTGCAGTGATATTTGAAGGGTGATGCAAGGTCTATCAGTGAGGTAAGTTGCTTGAGCCCTAATACTCATATATATGGTGATTTTCTATTGTTTAATCATGTAATTAGTGAAAATGAGGGGTTAGGGCGTGGAATTTTTGGAGAGTAATTTAAGGATTTGAAGGACCAAACGATGTCGAATTTTGATGAATTTGGTATGGTTATACTCGTGAGTAAGTGATCTTTCTAGTTTTGTAAATTTTGTTGGATTTTGAGATGTGGGACCGGGGGCGGGGTTTGAGCCAATTTCGGGTTTTGGTTTAATTTTTGTAGCTTTTCTTGTAGAATTCATTTCATTAGTGTATATTGATGGTATTGTACTCATTCTGAATAGACTTGGAGCATTTGGAGTCCGAGTCCTGAGGCAAGAGCATTGTGGGGTAGAAATTTGACCGGTTTGATGTAAGTATCGATTGTAAATCTAGTCCTGAGGGTATGAAACCCCGAATTTTATATCATTCTACTATTTTGAAGTGACACACATGCTAGGTGACGGGTGTGTGGGCATGCACTGTTGGGAATTGTGACTTGGTCCGTCCCATAGCAACTGTAAATTTGCATATATTGTTGAAATTATATGGTACTTATGTGTTTTTAGAAAGAGTTTCTGTTAATTGGGCTGAATGCCATGTTTGGGCCTTGTGACAGTACTGTTTGGATCCTTAGGGGCCTTTTCTTATTATCCTCTCACTGTTTTCGATTGAAAATCTATACTCAGTCATGGTTATACCTGTTTACTGCATAACTCAGTTTTATTACTCGATTTTTGATGCATATAAATGTTATTTTGGGCTGAGTATCCTGTTTTTACTGAAATGCCCGAGTGGCTTGAGAGGTTTATGACTGAGTGAGGCCGAGGGCCTGATTTGTGATGATATTTATGGGATCGGGTTGTACGCCGCAACATGTTGCCTATTTATGGGATTGGTCTGCACGCCGCAACATGTTTGATATAGGCCGTGGGCCTGAGTGATTATGCCATGATATTGCTTGATATAGCGCTTGGGGTGAAGGAGCCCCTCCGGAGTCTGTCCACACCCCTAGTGAGCGCAGGTACCTACTGAGTGCGAGTGCCGAGTGTTGAGTGTCTGGGAGGCATGAGTGATTGTGAGGTATGCCCGAGTGGGACAAGTGACTGTGAGGTATGCCCGAGGGGCTGTTTATGATTTCTTTATTTTTGCTCAGCTTTGCATTTTTTCCTCTCTTTGACAGCTGTTGAAAAATATCCTTAAATGAGTATTTTACTAGAACTGAGATTTCATGATATGAACGTTATATGCTTTATTTCTCGTCACTACTGCTCAGTCATTCTTTATTGTTGTTACTTACTGAGTTGGCGTACTCACGTTACTCTCTGCACCTTGTGTACAGATCCAGGTATAGCTGGACACGGTAGCGGTTGTTGATTGTTCTGGTTGAAGATTTTCTCAGAGATAGCAAGGTAGCTATTTGGCGATCGCAGCTCTTGCTCTTTTCCCTCTTATCTTCCTCTAGTTGTATTTAGCTATTTTCAGGCTGAGTTAGCCTTGAGATTGTTTGACAGATTGTAGTAGATGCTCATGACTAGTGACACCCCGATGTCGGGCTTTTTCTTCCTCACTTTTATTTTGATTTGAACTCCTTTACGAAGGTTTTTATGTTAAATAACATTGAAATTATCTTTGAAATGAAAATATCGGTTTGTTTTGGAAATGAGTCGACTTGCCTAGTTTCACGACAGGCGCCATCACGACTGGGTTAGATTGGGTCGTGACACAAGGTGGCACACGTTTTGAGTAAATTAGGCTCCAAACAACCACCTCTTGTTGGCACAAATATTTTGTTCACCCCCAGATCTTGTCAAGACAATCATCCAAGAGGACAAATATGGACTAGCTACTACTAGACTTATATCAAATTCAATATGTAACAAACGGGCAATGTTTGGAAACTTAAGTGTTATTCCTACTAATAGTACTAGTGATGTAATGCCACCTTAGTAGTTTATTAATAAAATATCCGCTTCTTCAATTAAAAAATATTCTTTAACAAAAAACAAAAACAATAATTAGAATGATAAAGATGAAATTTATTGGAGATCATCACATTTAGTGTGGATAATACCCAAATCAATTTCTCGTCAGTTAATGATTTAAATAATAGTACTTAATATTTGTTTTCTTTAATAACGAATTTCTTGCATTTATGCCTTTTGCGTTACTTCTCAAATGATACAGTATTTTCTCCTTAATCCTAACTGTCATCGTCTCATGCGTTAATTAATTGGCTTCTAATGTGATTCCTCTTATAATTATTATCTTTCGTTTTGCTTCATCTATATATCTTTGTTATTTGTTACCAAAACACAAACCATCTGAAAGAGAAAATATTTTGATCTTACAGCCTCAAAATACTTTTGTCAGCATGAAAATGAGGTAAAATTCTATTCTATTTCATTGAAATTTTGTAAAATAGTATAAATTCTCGTTGCTGAGATATGCGTTAAATAAATAGGAAAAAACAAATACTGGATTAAATTCATGCTAGGCAACGCATAAAAAAGTTTTCTTATTCTTTACTTAATTCCCCTTTATAGATTATTGAACGCAAAATTTCTTAAAACTCAAAAAATACCTCCTTGTATCTTAAAAAAAGAATGAGTTAAATTATATGTAATGAGAATATGAAATACCCTTTTTACATAACCATTGAAGTTCAACTTATTATAAATTAGTTACAATTTTGTCTAGTTATCAAATATTGTTTACCATAGAAAGTTACATGTAATTATCATATAAGTAAATTGACTGTGCAAATATTTTTGCAGCTCCAGCTTAGCGTTGGTCACATTAGCTTTTCTTCTGTTTATTACTTCAGTTGTTTCAACTCGGGACCTCAACCCTACTCGTCACCTCGGTGAGTTCAGCAACATGTCCCTCTGTTTTATTTTATATAGTACTCTTCTTTTTTCGTCTTTTCAAAAGAATGACATCTTTTAATATTTGAAAACTATTTAATTTTAAACTTTTTATTAAATCAATAATTAATGGCAGATATGCAATAGGAAAAATGACACCGTATAGCTGCTCTGAAAAATAATAGCTAAAAAGTATTTTTTTTTTTTTTACAAATATGCATTTCTATATGTTATAAAAATACTTAAATGTTATAAAGTTTTGCGACTATGAATATAAATAATTTCGATCACGGGCTAAAAGTAATTTTTGCTCTATCTAATATCCAAGATTCAAAATTGTTCCATTTGACTTTTATGTTTCTTAATACTAAAGTCATTTGAAAGTTTTAGTGAATTTTCATAAAAATGTATCAATATATGCTTCCAGGGGCAGCCGAAGGGTAAGGCTAGACCCCAAAATTACCCAAAAGGGTAAGGCTAGACCCCAATATTAGGAGTTTACTATATTATTAATTATTGTATATAATTTACAATTTATTTTATATAAAAGTTATTAATAAGATATTTCAAGTTTAAGCAATTTATTTATTTTGTTGAGGTTGTACAAGACGAATTAGCAAATAACAATAAATTTTCTCTTAGTAGTTAGCATATTTATCTTCCTCTTCAATTTTAATTTTTCCTCCTCTAAGTTCATTTATTTGTTTTCATATTTTTGACTTATTTTCTGACTTTAACTTATTGTCTCTGACTTAGCTACTTTATATTTAGTCATATTTTCATTGATCTTTTGATCAAAAGGCAAATTCAATTGTGTCTTATTATTATATGGACTTTACGAAATAAACTTAAGAGGCCACTTAGTATTGCTTGGCTTTAGTTTAGTGGGGTTTCTAAGGTTTCATTTCTTGTTCCAAATTATTTTCCATTTCCATTATTTTCAAATGCTTATCGTACAAATATATTTACACAGTGTATTTTTACCAAAAAGAAAAAAATATTTTCTCCATTTATATTTATGTGATTTACTTTTTTCATCTGTTTTAGAAAAAAAACCTTTCACCACTCATTTTACCCTTAATGAATTCTCTTGTAGAAATAACTTGGCATGTTTAATTAAGACCACTAGATTCAAAGGCTAATTTGGTAAGTATGTTATAGATCATACACACATTTAGTTGAAGGTCGTGTGATTAAAAAGTCCATTTTTTATTCTTGAACTCGTACACAGTAAAAACAAGACATATAAAATAAAATAGGGCAAGTACTACTTATACATGTATTTGCTTCTTCTTCTTTTTTTGCGAAACACTGTCAGATGACACCTTCTGCAGCAAGGCATCTAATTTTTGGGCTAATTTATTCTTGTAAATTTTTTGTAGCACCTCAAACAATGTTTAGTCCAGTACAAGAAATGAAGCCTCTACCAAGTAGAGCAGTGCCAATTTTTCCAAAGGTACCAAAGGAGCCACCACCATCACCACTACCATCTATGACAAAGGATTTGGTGTTGCCCTTACCACCAAATATTGATGATATTCCAGTTCTAAATTCAACCCGAGACGATAAAAATAACCCTTCGATACAATCGCCTGCAATTATGGGTGGCCGTCCTGTTCCAGCATCGAAAATTCCTAATAAGGATGAAAATTTGACGTCGTTTGGTGGAGATATCAAGAAATATTTGTTGTATGCTGGAGTAGTACTCCTGCTGATCACAGGGTCAAGATTTTATTTAATGCTGGAGTAGTACTCCTGTCAATTGTTGGCAACTATATATTAAGAGTAGTTTTAGTACAATGTCACAATGTTAGAAAGTTTGTCTATGTTAATATATTTATAGTACCCTAAAAATGATGTTTCTAACTCCATCTGATCATTTGACTTAATCCGAAATTTCTTTCTTTTTATTTCATCCATTGGATCCATATTTTGTCATCACTCATCACTTTATATATGCTTTCTTTGTTGGAACAATGAACATTAGAGTAGACGTATAGAGGCTGTATTTAATAAATGGACTCTACCTCTTTCGCTTGTGCACCAAATAACATTTTTACCCCTTCAACTCCTTCTTAGCTTGTGCGCCAAATAACATATTTGCCTCTTCGACTTCATATAATTCTAAATTATATGTATAATCATATATAATTAATCTAAAATCTATGTATAAGGACTACAAAAATTAAATAGTGAATTCGGTCTCCTATTTGTGTAAAATCTCTTATATTTAAATGATAAAGCACCGAACTGAATGATAGTCCAAAACCCATAATTATGCATTATGGCTCACATCTCCATCTTGAAGAATTAACCCAAATAGCGGTCATCCAACCACTTAAACTAAGAACAACTGGTGGAGTTATAATACATACATAATTTATGTATTATATGTGTATAATTATGTATAATTTATGTATATGGCTAAAAAAAATAATAAAAATGAGCGGCTATTTGTGTAAAGATCCCTTACACCTTCTCCTCATATTAGACTGAGCTTCTTGTTTTCGGTCCATCTTCATAGCAATCCAATTTTTATGTCTAGTCTAGCCCATATACACGACGATGAAGTAGAAACGACATCATGTAGCCTCTCTACGGATTGCTATTTAGGAATTAGCCAATGTGCCGTGAATTCAGTTTTTCTTTTCTGTTTTCGGAACATAAATCCTGAGTTGTCCTGAAATTAAGATTTTTAATTTTAATTTTCAAGATAAAATAAGTATTGATTAATCCCTAAATAGCAGTACTAAGAACAGATGTTTGTATACTTCCCCGAAGATAAAGTCTAGAGACTCTTAAATTATTGTAATCAAAGTTCATGCATTTTGGTTTTTCTACATATTATGTTACTTTTTTGATTCTGGTCCAGCTTATTTTTATTATTATTCTTCGTAATAATTTTGACAATATAGTTTTAGGGATGAGAATTTTTTCGGACTAGCATGTTCCCGCCAAAAACATTGTTGAACATGTTAAATTTTTTATCGCATTTCTAGCCTTCGGAATATAGCGAATTCTCAGCAACGTTTGGAATTAACAAAACATATTCTCAATGTAATTGTGTACAACTTATCTTAATGATCATTGTGAATTCAAAATAGATATACGCCGCAATCTGGTAGAGTGAGAAGCTCTACCTTCTCTATAACATCTACGCAAACTTCACCAAACTACCAATGAATCTAACTATGGAGAAACTACAAAAGGGAGAATAAAAACAATACCAGATACCTCCCAAACTACCAGATATCAATAGTACAAGTATTAATAATGAACCTAACCAATAGTCTTCTTTCAAAGAAAAACTCCTCTCAACCGAATATATGATGAACATTGACCTGTCAAAAGATGCAATAACAAAGGAGCTACAATCCCCACTAGATGCAAGCATGGATATAGCCACAGAAAAACTCTCTCAAGGCATAAGGTTGATCCAACTCACAGAGGAAGACAAAAATCGCAAGTACCAACCATGGAAGCACTCGTTGATCATTAAGCTTACAGGAGAAAGAATCCAACATCAATACCTAAAAAGAAAAATACAAGAATTGTGGCAACCATCAAAAAACATTTCACTGATTGACCTTGGGTCTGACTATTTTATTGTGAAATTCAACAAAGAGGAAAACATGATCAGAGTACTTCAAAATAGGGCATGGTTTGTGTTGAGCAATAAGCGTGTGAAAGCAAAGTTCAAGTTGTAGTTACAACATTCTAGCTAGGATCCAACTCATCTTAAGTTAGTTAAGATATTACATATGTTTGTGTAATATTTGGTTAGTTAGTTATAACTATAAATACACTATACATGTTGGAGGTAAGAATAATTTTTTCATTTCCTTCTTTCTCAGAAATACAGAGCATTTATGCTTTCTCTCAACTGTGATCTTCTTCTCCTTCGTCGTCTCTCTAGCTGCAAACTCCATTTCCATGGAAGTTATCATGGTATCAGAGCATGTAACGTTGATCGGTGACACTCAAGAACTCAGTTGTCTTCATTAGTTTCTCTAATTCACTCAATTAAGTGAGTGAATTGTCGTGAGGGAACTCTAATTGAAGCTAGGGCTTGTTTTTTGTTGTTCACTCATTAATTTAGATAGATATGGCAATTGAAGATGTAATTCATGGCACTACTTATGCAAATACTACTGGAACTTTAAAGCCAATGAATGCTACAACTAGAGGAAGTGTCTTCCCTACAATCGATAATAATCACCCCTTATACTTGCAGCCAACTGACACACCGGGTAGTTCTCTGATCTCTCTTCAACTTGTTGGATCTAAGAACTATACATTGTGGAGTCATGCTATGCAAATTGGTCTACTAGGGAAAAGCAAGCTAGGGATTGTAGATGGTCGATATCCTAAATCTGGATTTACACCTGAACTACACGATCTGTTGGAAAAGGTGAATGTTGTTATCCTTTCATGGATTATGAATGTTGTTAGACCTGGTTTCCTAAATAGTGTGTTGTATGCATCGAGTGAGCATAGGATTTTGGAGGATTTGAGAGAGAGGTTTGATAAGGTGAATGGCTCGAGGGTGCACTTTCTTCACAAGAAAATTCACTCTTTTAGCCAAGGCACTAAGACAGTGCCCCAAAACATCTCACCTAGAAGCTGCTCTCAGAGTGGTGAAATATTTCAATGCAGAACTTGGTCTATGACTCTTAATGCCTGCAGAGAATACAAGCAAGCTAGCAACCTACCGTGACTCAGATTGGGGAGCATGTGTGGAGACAAAAAGTCGGTTACAGGTTATCTAGTGAAGTTTGGTTGTGCTCTTATCTCCTAGAAATCAAAGAAGCAAGATATTGTCTCTAGAAGCTCAGCTGAAGCTGAATTTAGAATCATGGCCTCATGTACTGCAGAGGTTATCTTCTTCTCCTTCGTCATCTCTCTAGCTGCAAACTCCATTTCCATGGAAGTTATCAGTTTGTTAATGGTTATTTCCTCTCTATAAAAAATGGGAACCTAATTTCATAGCAAGTAAAGCAATACAAGATAGATCAGTAATTTGGATACACCTCCCATAGTTACCCACTGAGTTCTACGATGCCTTAATACTAAGGAAAATAGGTAACACCATTAGGCGCCTGTTAAAAATAGACGCATGCACCGGTGCAACTATACATGGAAGATATGCACGGTTGTGAATTGAGCTTCCTCTGGTGAACCAGTCCAGACCTGAATCTTCATAGGCAAATATAAGAAGCAAATCATATACGAGGGGGAACATATCCTCTACAAGTTATGTGGGAGGCTAGGCCACACCTTCCATCATCGCACCCATCAAACTCCATCATCATCAACCAACAAAATAGAGCCCATAGCAGCACCTAACAATAACCAGTCGAGGGAACAATGGCAAATTGTTTTATTCGCCGCAGGATGGCAAAAATGAGTAGAAATGAAACAATTTTGTTGATGAGTTAACCAGTCGAGGGAACAATGGCAAATTGATGAGTTATTTTCCCATCCTTGTAGTTATTTTTGAGATTTTATATACATTGTGTTGAGCGGTGGACTATCTGTTGTGAAATTAATTGACTTTATTGTACCTTTGGAATGGTTGGGCCTACGGGCAATTTGTAAATACGAGTTGATGCTGTTGTGATGTGATAATATTCTGTGTGAATTATTGTGTGATTTGGGTTACTATTATGCGGCGTATAAGGGTGGAATTCCATTGTTGACATTATACGGGCATAAGGGTGGCATTTCACTATTGTTATGTGTGTTTGGATATTTTCTGGGCGGAGTGATAAGGGAGGCTAATAAACGGAGCGATAAGGGTGGCTATTATAGGAGCGATAAGGGTGGATATAGGAGAGATAAGGGTGGTTTTGGAGCGATAAGGGTGACTATTGATATTGTCAGGGCGGAGGGATAAGCGAGGCTATTTTATGAGTGATAAGGGTGGCTATAGGAGAGATAAGGGTGGCTATTGTCAGGGATGATATGTGATGATGTGGGATTATTGTGTTGGTAATGATAAGTGATGATGTGGGGTTATTGTGTTGGTAATTTTTATGTGATGAGTTGGGGTTATTGCATTTGTAAATTTCACGTAATGTTGTGATTTTTCTTGTGTTTATTTTTATATCTTGTGCAATATGTCTCGTTGTTGGTAAATTGATAATAGTCAGATCTATATTGAAATTGGGAGCATGTGGCTATTGCCAGGCGGATTATGAAATAAAATGTGGGTACGGAGTGCCGTGAGTAAATAATGATGATATTGGCACGTGAACTGTCCGTACAGTTGTGATATGAAATGTGGTCACGAGGTGCCGTGAGTAAATGATGATGATATTGGCACGTGAGTTGTCTGTGCGGTTGTGATAGGGAAATTGGCACGAGGTGCTGTGAAAATATGAAAGTGGGTTGAGACTCGTATTTCTATGATTTTTAAATGAGGTGTCACAGTGTGACTTTTTTTTGAAAGATATTTATTTGAAATAATTATACGTGAAAAACATTTATGATTTGGCACGAGGTACCGTGGAAATATCAAAGTGGGCTTAGACCGTATTTCTATGATTTTTAAATGAGGTGTCACATGTTGACTTTTACTCTAATGATATTTATTTGAAAGAATTATATTTGAAAAACGTTTATTTGAAAGAATGATATTTGAAAGATATTTATTTGAAGGAATTATATTTAAAAGAGATTTATTTGAAAGATATTTATTTGAAGGGAGTATATTCGAAATATATTTATTGGAAAATATTATATCCTGAAGATTATTATTTGAAAAATATATAGGCGAAATATTTATATTTGAAGGACATGATTAATTGGTTGTACTTGTATTCATTATTTGTTGAGCAATACTTATGGTGTTCTTGTTGTCCGGCTATGTTTATCATTGGTCGATTTTTGTTGCCATCATTATTAATTATTTCCTATTATTTTTGTATACTATATTGCATATGTTATTAGACTAGTGAGCTTCTTGACTGTACCTCGTCACTACTCCACTGAGGTTAGTCTTGATACTTGCTGGGTACCGACTGTGGTGTACTCATACTACACTTCTGAATATTTTTGTGCAGAGATAGGTATTGGAGATATCGAACTCGGATAGAGTGTGATCGCAAGGATAGAGTGTGATCGCAAGGATTCAAGGTAGAGCCGCTTGGTCGTCGCAGTCCCTTGGAGTCTTTTTATTTTATTGTACTGTTAATTATTAATCAAATAGTATTGAGTATTTGATCCTCGAGATCATTCCATGTATTCAGTTAGAGTTCGTGACTCAGTATTACCAGTCTTGGGAGGTTGATAGAATTATTTCCGTTGTTGGTTTCGACACATGTATTAAGTTATATGTTTTAAAAAAATAGCTTAAATTGTAATTGTAATTGACTTACCTAGTCTTAGAGACTAAGTGTCATCACGACGCCTGTGGTGGAATTCTGGATCGTGACATCCAGCAACAACTATGATACAGAACCAGGCAAACAGATGGAACAACAACACAGTACCACAAAATTGCAAAGTGGAGAGATAGTTATAAATGTTAAAGTCTTTGACACTGCCACATGTAAGTATCTCTTACCCAGAAACTTGCTTTCAAATCTAAAGAGTCTGAATATTCCAGCAATCCCAATACTAACTTACTCAATAAAAGACAACTACATGCCAATCCCATAGACAACATGTTGGAGAAGAATCGAATAATTAATATTCAGTACCCCACCACTTCTAATAAATTTTCTCTCTCCAAGAAGATCATGAAGAAGACGTTAATTCCTCAAAGAAATCAACCAGTAATGAAGAGACACGTGTCCCAGACGTGGCTCAAAATGATCATAACCCTACACCCTTGCATTCTGATTTGCTGCCAAGCCCTAATGATGCTCAAGTTTAACTAAGCCTCCCCTATTACATGGAGACAAAAGTCACTCCACAAATGACAAGTCACAAAAATACATAACAATGTTCAACACTTGTCAACAGACATCATCCAAATGGACATAGCTATGGAGTTAGCTGATCAAGCTGCCTCTATTTATTCGCACATGCCAAACTCACCCAATAACATGCAAATTGAATCTTCCAAATTAGCTTTCCTCTAATACTTTAAAAGACACCACATGAGAGAATAATGCCAAACTTGCCACTTCCTCTAAACAGGAGAAATTGACTAATACTGCTAACTCAAAGAATTTCCAGACAATCTTTCCAACTTCCCACCATGAACAATCAGAACAACCACATGCAACTTCCACACTTGGTGTACGCAACACACTCGCTACACCTAGACCACCAACCAACCTCGTGGATCAAGCAAGACCTCCATGGCCAAGCTCTGTTCTTCACAATGATGCTCGAGGGACAGAAGATTATGGTGACCATTCGAAATCCAAACTTTCTAGTCCAAGTAGTGACAAAAGGATGAAATTGGCAATGGACAACTCCATGAACCACATGTGGATGGCCAATATCCTCGAACTACTGGCACCTACAGTAGCTCCAGCATTGTACCATGCCGTGCACAACCACTGGAACATACCTCAATACTTTAATCCACTACTGAACTTGAACCAAATGTTCGATCTCTACTTTTTCCAACCTCAGGTGCTGACATACATGAATCCACTACTATTTCCATCGCAACCACAACCAACGCAACAACAACCACAAATAGCGGCCCCGATAGAACAGCCACTAAGCCCAGATTAGGAAGGACAAGAAATGAAAGAGGTGGAAGACTTGGAGATACTTCCCCCTTTGGGAAGAAAGTCGTTCACAGAAATCTCAGCAATAAGAGATATAGCCCTTATGCTATTCCCGGAGATGGAGGACAAGAAATACATATTTCGATACCCGATAGCTCTTCAAAAATGCTCGATCGAGATAACACCACCAATCACCAGAGGTGTAGAAAAGCATGTTTTCCTACTGACCCCAATTTGAGAGAGAGTCAATTCAGGACGAGGGGAACCAACCCTATTAGAGATAAACACCTTAACTTCTCTTCAATCATGAACACATCCACTAGCATAGTCATTTGGAATGTTAGAGGTGCAAACAACGCATATTTTAGACGTAACTTTAGAGAATTGGTTAATAATTACAACCCCGGTATGGTAGTCCTTTTGGAAATAAAAATGAAAAGCCATGCAACTCTTAAGGAGGAGTTCCACTTTTCCGACCTGATAGAAGTCCCAACCCATGAGAGAGCTGGTGGCTTAGTAATTATGTAGATGGACACTATAGTAGCTATTGAACGCATTAGGCAAACTGGCCAAGAGCTGCATGCCCCAGTTCAGGTACTCCCTAACCACACTCCTTGGCAACCTAGTGCCATTTGTGCAAGCACATATCTAGTTAATAGAATTACTCGTTGGGAAAACCTTAAGTCAATATTTAATAATTATAAAGGGCCTTGGTTCATAGGCGGAGATTTTAACGATGTTCTAACGCAGGATGAAAAGTGGGGAGGCAGACAGATTAGTAACAATAGGACATCTAGATTTTGGTCATGCATTAACTATTGTAATGTCACGACCCAATTTCCCCTCCGTTTGGGTATCGTGATGGCACCTAGTCTTAGGGACTAGGGTAGCCTAAAATGAATTGAAACAAAAATATTATTTAAATAAAATCTGACAATTTGAAATAGAAATCTCTACAGAGTGTTTGCTAGAAAATTTCTAAATACAACTGACCAGAAATAAGAATAAATACTGCAAAATGAAAACTTGAAGGTGACTCCGAAACCTGTGTACACAGCAGTAGGTTAACCTTGAGTCTCAACAGCAACGACCCACACAGCTACTAATGAACAAATACCTGGATCTGCATAAAAATGTGCAGACGTATAGTATGAGCATGCCACAGCAGTGCCTAGTAAGTATCAAGACTAACCTCGGTGGAGTAGTGACGAGAAACAGTCAAGATACCCACTGGTCTAATAAACTGAACAAGTATAAGTATAGGAACAACAGAAATATGATATCTACATAAAGACTATGTAATATGGCTCACAATACAATAATTGCAATAAGAAAGGAAACAATAAGTATATGCGGAATACCATAAAAATGACACAGAAAAGTGAATGGAACACAACCTAAATCCGAAATCACAAATATAGCAAGGACAAGTAATAACTCAGCAACTACAATTGGTTTTACATCAGGTTTTAGTCATCAAACTCCACGAGGTACCGAACCTCAGACAAATCATAACTCATGGGTCTCAATACCCGAACCCTAACACTTGGCATCTTGTGCCCTCATAACACCTTATAACCGCACTAACGACTCACGTGCCAATAGAGTCATTCTCACATAGAAGGCAAATAAACAAGGGTGAGCATCCATGCTCAACAATATCAAGAAAACCTCTTATCCGATAAGAGTGCTTAACTACGTGTATGCTCGTGCAAGTGTCCTAACATAGTCCATACCCGCAAATAAGTATAAGGAAAAAGAACGGACAGCACGTAGAATAGTTTCTCACAACTTTCACAAGATGAAGCTCACACAAGTAAGTGTACCACTACACAAATATCAACAACAAGATTGCCCCAGGCCATCACAAATCATCACAAATCAATCCCTGACACATCCAACCTTGTCTCTCCACGTGTGCAATAATAAAGTAAGTGCCCGCCTTATCTCGCCACACGTGCATAACAATGTTCCCACCTTGTCTCGCCACATGCGCAACCCACATATCTATATATATCCCGCCTTGTCACGCCGCATGTGCAAATATTAATAGTAACAATGGCACGATAGAAACCGCGTGTAACCCCATAACAACAACCGCACAGCAGAAACTTCGTGCATCACAATAACAACAACGACACGACAGAAACCTCGTGCATCACAATAACCACAATCGCATGGCAGAAACCTCGTGCATCACCATAATGAGTACAACAACAACAATGATAAAAATACAAGGGTACGACAAATAAGTCAACTCAGGAATTCCTGAACTTAAAGAAACGGAGGAACTATGTCACAAGGAGTAGCCACAATAGAGAATGCTACTCATAATAAGAACAGCTCAACAAGAAAGGAAATATTATGTTACAATGGTCCACAATGTACAGTTCGAAAATGAGGGAGCTAATACAAGACGAATAATTCCAAATAAGGACAAGTCAACTAAAATATAGGATATCTAACTTCTTTTAAGGTTGGGCAAATAAGAGAGAGATACAACAACTTCAATTAAGGATAAGCAGTATAAGGATAATCATTTGCCTCAATTAAGGATGAACAATTACAGAAGAAATAATTATAATTTTGGATAAATATAAGCAGTTAGGGAAAAGACAAAACGGCAATAGAAGAGATACAATTTCAGTTAAGACACATATGAATCAAATGAACAATAAAAATGGATCATGAAGCAATTAATTCCAATTAAAGCAGGTAGAAGTTAAACTGGAAATTAAGAAACATAATCATAACGAGAACAACTGCATATTCAGTGAATACAAGGACCTAAGAATCCCTAAAGGCCAATTTTCCACAAATAAGTCTGGGTACGTACTCGTCACCTCGCGTACACGGACTACAGTTAGCATAGAAGACTCAAATCCTAAGGGCTAGTTCCCCCACATGAAGTTAGGCAAGATACTTACCACAAAGAAGACAGACCGATTCTCAAAAATGAACTTCTCGGGTGAAATGACCTCCGGACGGTTCAAATCTAATCAAATTACTTCAATGAACAAATAAAACTCATAAGAGACTATTCTGGATCATAAAGCCTCAATCTTTAACAAAGTCTAAAAATCGGTCCAAAAGTCAACCCCCGGGCTCGTACCTCGAAACTCGACAAATTTCACAAAACCCGAACACCCATTCCGATACGAGTTCAACCATACTAAAATTATCAAATTCCGATACCATTTCGTCCTTCAAATCATGCTTTTTTAGTTTGAAAGTTTTCTTCAAAACCCATAATTTTCCTCAACTCAAAACACGAATTAAATGTTACAAATAAAGATAAAATCATGGAATATATTACATTCTAGGTGAAGAAAATTTACCCAATAGATTTGCTTGAAAAACCCACCAAGAATCGCTCAAAACCAAGCTCTAGAACTCCAAAAATGGTGAAAACGGCAAACCCTCGGAATAGACTACTATTTATGCTGCCCAGGTCATAAAGCATCGCGAACGCGGAAGGGTGATTGCGTTCGCGAAGAAGAAAAATGAAGGCTTCCAGAATACCCTTCGCGAAAATGAGCAAAGGGACGCAAACGTGAAGCTCAAGGGACAGGAACCTATGCGAACGCGAAGAGGACACATGAAGAGTAAATGAACACCAGCGCTCGGGGCCTGGTTTCTACTACGAAAACACAAAAGGAAGGATGCGAACGCGAAAAAGGAAAAAGGTAGACCTTTGCGAACGCGAACACGAACGTGAAGAAAAAATATTCCCTCCTCCAAAATTACTCATCGCGAACGCGGAGGAGCAGACGCGAATGCGAAGGAGAAAACCAAATGACAGATATCAGCAGTCCAAAAATAGAAGGAAATGGCCCGTAGCACATCCAAAACATACCCGAGGCCCCCCGGGACCCCGTACAAACATACAAACAAGTTCAATAACCTAACACGGACTCTCTCGGGGTCTCAAATCACATCAAACAACATCAAACCAAGAATCAAACTTATAAATTTCGAAATCTTCCAACTTCTAAACCTCGTGTCGAAACCTATCAAACCAACCCGGAATGACGTCAAATTTTGTAGGCAAGTCTCAAATTACATAACAGAGATGTTCCAACTCACGTAATCTCATTCGGACCCCTATATCAAAAAGTCCACTTCCGGTCCAAATCTCCAAAAATTCGGGTTACGCCATTTCAAGCCTAAATCAGCTACAGACCTTAGATTCACAGTCCGGACACGCTCCTAAGTCCAAATTCACCCAACGAAGCTAACGGAACCGACAGAACTCCATTCCGGAGTTGCCTTCACATAGTTTCGACTACGGTCAAAATCCTAAGACTTAAGCTTCCATTTAGGGATCAAGTGTCTCAAATCACTCTGAATCACCCGGTGATTGAATTCAACAACGCAAACAAGTCAACACACATAATACGAAGTTGCTTAGGGCCTTATGCCACTGATCAGGACTTAAATTCTCAAAACGACCAGCCGGGTCGTTACATCCTTCCCCTCTTAAACAAACGTATGTCCTCGAACGTGCCAAGAATCGCCTCGAAGACTTCAAATCGATAAAAGTGCATATCCAACATACACCCGTAGGTGACCCCAATCCACATTAGCCTGACGACACCATCCCAACTGTAATGTATCCTTTCTATTAACACCGATAAGCCTTAGAGTCAAAATTCTCACCTTCCATTTATCTTCAAAAGACCTGATTCTATATCCATACCAAGTATCAGTGTCAACTAGTTGCAATAACTCATGCCTACATCCACAAGGTATGTCCACTCAACATGACAAGCCACACATAGGCCCATGATAACATTTCTGAACACAATAGCTCCCCGTAATCAAAACCAGCACCGACAATTAGCCTCATATCTGCTAGAGACTCGTTACAAACCTCCACAATGCTGACAATGATGTAAGAAACACTAAGACCTCATAACTATACACCTGAGTCAAAAAGTCACACATAACGCCACCGAACACATACCCCGCAAACTAAAACTTAAGAAGCACATAACGAAAATGACTGAATATGTAAAGAGAAACACATAAGACAAATATCAAACAAGCCCGACATGCACAAATCTCTAACAGTACCATACTACGAATCAATTTAAAAGGACAAATCAAAGTACATGAACAAGTCATAAGGATCTCATTCTGGTATAACTTCCATCGCGGCAGGCGGCCTGGCTCAAATTTATCAAATCATATGGAATCTCAAGGGTCTCACCATCAACTCTGAATCACAAGCCGGATACACATCATACAAATTGAAATCTTCCACTAACTCAGTTTTGCCAATAAAATCACAACACTTACTGAACTCTCACTCCGGTAGAGTATCAAATAACAAATCATAACCAATTACTCAGGAATCACATCAAATAATTGTAATGATCCAATCGGTCATTTTGACTTTTAGAACCCCGTTCCGTAAAATACAACTTTCCGTATGTACTTTTAATAATTTATGACTTGCGGGGATAGTTGGTTCGGGATTTAGAAGTGTTTGGGTTAAAATTAGAACACTTGGTTCCTTAAGTTGGCTTTAAAAAGACTAAGTTTGACTTTGGTCAACATTTTGAGAAAATGACCCCGGAATAGAATTTTGACGATTCCAACAGCTCTGTATGGTTATTTCGGACTTAGGAGCATGTTCGGAATTTTATTTGAAAGTCTGTAGTTAAATTATGCTTGAAATGGCTAAACCAATAATTTAAGTTTGAAAGTTTGACCGGGGAGTTGACTTTTTGATATTGTAGTCTGAATCCAGTTCTAAAATTTTTCATAGCTCTGTTACGTCATTTATGACTTGTGTGCAAAATGTGAGGTCAATCGGACTTGATTTGATAGGTTTCGACATCGAATGTAGAAGTTGGAAATTTTAAGTTTCATTAAGCTTAAATTGTAGCATAATTCGTGGTTTTAGCGTCGTTTTATGTTATTTGAAGTTTCAAATAAGTTCTTATGATATTTTCGGACTTTTTGGTATATTTGGTTGAGGTCCTGAGGGCCTTGGGTGAGTTTCCGATGATTAAGGGATCGAACATTAGATTTAAAAAGCTGGTGTAATTTTTCCTTCTGCTGGATATTCTGGGCTGAGATCGAGCCCAAATATCGAGCCTAAGGTCGACGGCCAGGGTCGAAGCCAGGGACAAGGCCCAAACTCGATGCCATGATCGAAGTCCCATGGTCGATGCCAAGATCCAGGCCATGATCGAAGGACCAGGCTCGATGCCAGGATCGAGGTCATGATCAAAGGACTAAGCTCGATCCAAGGATCGATGCTATAACCGAGGCCCAGCTCGAGGGCCATGAGACCTATCATCGCACATCCACGTTATCCAGAGGCGTAATGGTGAACTGCCTCTTTGAGTCGCACTGCAGCTACCAGTGCCTCTTCTTGCATTTTATTCTGTCTATTTTTATTTTAGACAGTATTTGGAGTTTTGTATAATCTACTAGATTGTCATACATTTGTGACACCGGGTCTTGGCACACACATTGGTTGAATTAAGAGTTTCTTATTTTCTTGGTTATATTAAATTACTGGTAGGCTTGCCTAGCTGTAGTGTTGGGCGCCATCATGCCTTATAGGTGAAATTGCGTCGTGACAACATGGTATCAGAGCACTAGGTTCACGTAGGTCTCACAAGTTATGAGCAGGCCTAATATAGTCTTGCGGATCGGTACGGAGATGTTTGTACTTATCTTCGATAGGCTATAGGGTGTTAGGAAACTACCTTTCTTCATATTCCATCATGCAATTAATGTAGTGGTGGAGCCAGGGTGCACTACCTGTGGGTGAAGCCCAGCCGGTGGCAACAGCTACACTTGAGCCCAGGCCAGTTGCAGCCGCTGATCCTCAAAAACTATTGGACGGATGGACTAGACTACATCCTCCTGTCTTTGGGGGTGAGAGATATGAGGATCTCCATGATTTCATTGATCGGTGCAAGGATAGACTGTACAACATGAGGATATTGGAGTCTCATGGAGTATACTTTGCTACTTTTCATCTATAGGGCAGAGCCCGTAGATGGTGGTAGTCTTATGTTGTTGGCAGACCAGCAAATTCTCCTCCCGTGACTTGGGACAGGTTCACCCGTAGTTTCCTGGACAGGTATATTCCACCCTCTCAGAGGGAAGACTTGTAGTTTTAGTTTGAGCAGCTCCAGCAGGGTCAGATGTCAATGACCAATTATAAGGCGAGGTTTTCTGATTTATCTCTTCATGCACTTATGATACTCCTTACTGAGGTGGAGAGAGTGCGAAGGTTTGTTGCGGGTTTACATATTGGCATTCAGGCCACTATGACTCGAGAGGTTGAGATGGGAACTTCTTATGAGCTAGTCGTGGAGATAGCCCGCAGGATTGAGGGTGTACGTCAGTGGAGCCGAGAATAGGTTACGAGAGATAAGCGGTTCATGTATTTTGGAGAGTTCATAGGTGCTCCATCTAGGGGCAGTCAGTTCGTGAGAGGGCAATCCAACATGCCCCTATATCCACTACCACCGTCTCCTCGAGGTGCTCCAGAGCGACCCTATCTCAGTGCTATACCAGAGAGTTCTTATCGCCTACCAACTATTCAGGGTCCTCCCGGTGGCTATTTAGGTCACCAGGGCCAGACTTCTAGTCAGTAGCTTAACGCACCGAAACATTGTTACGAGTGCGGGGATTCCAGTCACATACGGAGATTCTGCCACAGGCTTCGGGGAAAACTAGTGCAACAGAGTCAGCAGCCTATGATTACCGGACCCGTTGCTCCACTAGAGGTCCGACCACCAAAAGGTGGAGGACAGGTGGGTAGGGGCCATCCTAGAGGTGGAGGTCAGCCAGGCAGAGGCCAGCCAGTTGGCTTTCAAGCTCGGTTCTATGCTTTTTCGGCCAAACCAGATGCAGAGGCCTTAGATGCTGTGAATACATGTATTATTTCTGTTTGCGGCAAAGATGTCTCATTATTATTTGATCCAGGATCTACGTATTCATATGTGTCATCTCTATTTGCTCCATTCCGGGGTGTGTCTCATGAGTCCTTGAATACTCATGTTTATGAATCCACTCATGTGGGTGATTATGTTGTTGTGGATCGGATCTACCGGTCTTCTATTATTACATTTTGTGGTTATGAAACTAGAGCGGATCTCCTATTGCTTGAGATGACCGATTTTGAAATTATTCTGGGCATGGACTGGTTATCTCCATATCATGTTATTCTAGATTGTCATGCCAAGACTGTTACCTTGGCTATTCCAGCATTGCCTAAGTTGGAGTGGAAGGGTTCGTCTGCTAGTTCATTTATTGAATTATTTCTTTTATAAAGGTTCAACACATGGTTGAGAAGGGTTGTTTGGCTTATCTAGCCTATGTTTGGGATACTACTGCAGACTCCGGCTATTGATTCAGTGCCTGTAGTACGGGAGTTCTCTGATGTATTTCCTTCAGATCTTCCAGGTATGCCACTTGTTCGTGATATTGATTTATGTATGGACTTGGCTTTAGATACCCAGCCTATATCTATCCCACCGTATCGTATGGCTCCGAAAGAATTGAAGGAATTTAAAGAACAACTTGAGGAGTTACTAGCCAAAGGGTTCATCCGACTGAGTGTATCGCCTTGTGGTGCAGCGGTATTATTTGTGAAGAAGAAGGATGGAACAATATGGATGTCTATTGATTATCGCCAATTGAACAGAGTCACTATTAAGAACAAGTACCTGTTGCCGCATATTGATGATCTATTTGACTAGTTGTAGAGTGCTAGGGTATTCTCAAAGATCGGCTTGAGGTCAGGGTACCATCAGTTGAAGATTCGGGATCCGGATATTTCGAAGACTGCTTTCCGGACTAGATATGGTCATTATGGGTTTCTGGTAATGTCCTTCGGTTTAATTAACGCCCCGATAGCGTTTATGGATTTGATGAACAGCGTATTCAGGACATATATTGATTCATTTGTCATTGTCTTCATTGATGACATTTTGATCTACTCGCGCAGTAAGGAGGAGCATAGGCAGCATATGAAAGTAGTGCTTCAGATGTTGCGGGAACAAAAGCTATATGCTAAGTTCTCTAAATGTGAGTTTTGCTAGAGTCTGTAGCATTTTGGTGCATATTGTATCAGGCGAGGGTATTAAGGTTGATCCCATAAAGATTGAGGCAGATCGGAATTGGCATCGTCCCACTTCGGCGACTAAGATCAGGAGTTTTCAGGGTTTAGCAGGTTATTAACGTCGGTTCGTGGAAAGTTTTTGATCTATTGCAGCACCTTTGACCAAATTAACCCAGTAGGGTGCTCCGTTCCGATGGTCCGATGATTTTAAGGTTAGCTTTCAGAAGCTTAAGACAACATTAACTACAGCACCAGTGTTAGTGTTGCCTTCTGGTTCGGGGATGTATACAATGTATTGTGATGCTTCACGCATTGGCTTGGGTTGCGTATTAATGCAGGAAGGGCGAGTTATTGCATATGCTTCACGCCAGCTAAAGCCCCACGAGAAGAATTATCCGGTACATGATTTAGAGTTAGCAGTGATTGTTCACGCTCTAAAGATTTGGAGGCATTATCTTTATCGGGTGTCTTGTGAAGTTTACACTAATCATCGCAGTTTACCGCATTTTTTCAAGCAGAGGGACCTAAATCTGAGACAACACAGATGGCTTGAGTTACTAAAAGATAATGATATTACTATCCTTTATCATCCGGGCAAAGCAAATATGGTTGCAGACGCCTTGAGTAGAAAGGTAGAGAGTATGGGTAGTTTGGCTTTCATGTCAGCAGAGGAGAGGACATTAGCTTTGGACATTCAGTCCTTGGCCAATAGACTTGTGCGGCTGGATATTTCAGAGCCCAATCGAGTTCTTGCATGTGTTGTAGCTCAGTCTTCACTATTTCAACAGATCAAGGCTCGCCAGTATGATGATCCACACTTAATGGTTCTTCGAGAAACGGCACTATGGGGTGGTTCCAAGGAAGTTACTATTGGAGTGGATGGTGTTTTGCGACTACAGGCTCGTCTATATGTTCCTAATGTGGATGGACTGAGGAAAAAGATCTTGAGGAAGCACACAGTTCTCGGTATTCTATTCATCCAGGTGCTACGAAGATGTATCATGATTTGAGGCAGCATTATTGGTGAAGACGAATGAAAAAGGACATAGTTGAGTATGTGGCTAGGTGTCTAAATTGTCAGCAAGTTAAATATGAGCATCAGAGGCTAGGTGGCCTAATTCAGCAGATGACTATACCAGAGTGGAAATGGGAATGCATCACTATGGACTTTGTAGTTGGGTTGTCGTGGACCTTGCGGAAGTTTGACGCAGTTTGGGTCATTGTTGACAGGTTGACCAAGTCAACACACTTCATTCGGGTTGTGACTACGTATACTTCAGAGAGGTTGGCCCAAATTTATATTCAGTAGATAGTTTGGTTGCACGGTGTGCCAATTTCCATCATATCAGATATAGGTCCTCAATTTAATTCACATTTCTGGAGAGCAGTATAGAGTGAATTGGGGACCCGTGTAGAGCTCAACACAACCTTTCATTCGCAGACCGACGGGTACTCAGAGCGGACAATTCAGATTTTGGAGGATATGCTCAGGGCATGTGTGATTGACTTTGGAGGTCAGTGGGATCGTTTCTTGCCTTTGGCCGAGTTTGCTTATAATAACAGTTAACAATCCAGCATTGCGATGGCTCCATTTGAGGTTTTATATGGTTGGCAATGTCTTTCTCCCATCGGGTGGTTTGAGCCCTGTGAGGCTAAGTTTTATCGTACTGATTTGGTGAAGGATGCCTTGGAAAAGGTAAAGTTGATTCAGGAGCGACTTTGTACCGCACAGTACAGACATAAGAGCTACGCGAATCAGAAAGCGCGTGATTTATCATTTATGATAGGTGAAAAAGTTCTTTTGAAGGTTTCGCCGATGAAGGGAATCATGAGATTTGAGAAAAAGGGGAAGTTGAGCCCAAGATTTATAGGCCCATTTGAGGTGTTGAAACGAGTTGGGGAGGTTGCTAATAAGCTTGCATTGCCTCCCAGCCTATCAGGAGTTCATCCGGTCTTCCATGTATCTATGCTCCGGAAGTAGATAAGAGTTTGGGTTATGAAGAGAAGCCAATTGCCATTGTTGATAAACAGGTTTCCCAGTTGAGGTCCAAGAGGATTTCTACAGTAAAAGTCCAGTCCAGTGGAGGGGCCAACCAGTAGAGGAAGCGACTTGGGAGGCCGAGAAAAACATGTGGAGCAGATATCCAAACTTATTCAGCACTTCAGGTATTATTCTAAACCCATTCGAGGATGAACGTTTGTTTAAGAGGTGGAGAATGTAATGACCCAACCGGTCATTTTGACTTTTATAACCTCGTTCGCTAAAATAAAACTTTTCGTATGTGCTTTTAATGATTTATGACTTGCGGGGATGGTTGGTTCAAGATTTGGAAGTGTTTGGGTAGAAATCGGAACACTTGATTCCTTTAGTTGGCTTTAAAAAGGCCAAGTTTGACTTTGGTCAACATTTTGAGAAAATGACCCCGGAATAGAATTTTGAGGATTCCAACAGCTTCGTATGGTGATTTTGGACTTAGGAACGTGTTCAGAATTTTATTTGGAAGTCCGTAGTTAAATTAGGATTGAAATGGCTAAACAATAATTTAAGTTTGGAAGTTTGATCGGGCAGTTGACATTTTGATATCGGAGTCGGAATCCAGTTCTGAAATTTTTTATAGCTCTGTTATGTCATTTATGACTTGTGTGCAAAACTTGAGGTCAATCGGACTTGATTTGATAGGTTTCGACATCGAATGTAGAAGTTGAAAATTTTAAGTTTCATTAACCTTGAATTGGAGCATAATTCGTGGTTTTAGCATTGTTTTATGTGATTTGACGTTTCAAATAAGTTCGTATGTTGTTTTAGGACTTGTTGGTATATTTGGTTGAGGTACCGAGGGCCTCGGGTGAGTTTCGGATGGTTAACGGATCAAAAATTAGATTTAAAAAGCTGCAGCAATTTTTCCTTCTGTTGGATATTTTGGGCTGAGATCGATCACAAATATCGAGTTGAGGGTCGACGGCCAGGGTCAAAGCCAGGGACAAGGCCCAGGATCGATGCCATGATCCAGGCCATGATCGAAGGCCCAGGCTAGATGCCATGATCGAGGCCATGATCGAAGGACGAGGCTCGATGACAGGATCCAGGCCATGATCGAAGGACCAGGCTCGATGCCAGGATCGATGCCATGACCGAGGTCTAGGCTCGAGCACCATGATCGAAGCTACGATCGAGGCCCAAGCTCGAGGGCCACGATCGAAGACACGATCGAGGCCCAGTTCAGAAGGCTGCCTGGGCAGATTATAAAGGAGGGAACTTCGTCCCATTTGCCATTTTTGACGAACCTGAGCTTGAGCAGAAGCGATTTTTGGCAGATTTTCAAGGAAAAATATTTGGGTAAGTGATTCTAACTCGGATTTGGTCTATATACACAAATATATCATTGTTGTCACCATTTAGTTAGCTTTTTTAGATTGAAATTTGGGGAAATTTTAGAAATCTCATAGAAAACAAATTTTTGAGATTTCGGTATCGATTCGGGGTCGGATTTGAGTGAAACTGGTATGGTTGGACTCGTAATTGAATGTGTTGTCGGATTTCATAACTTTCTCCGGATTTCGAACTTTTATTGAAAAATGTAGTATTTTCTTATAGAATTTATTTCTATAACTTTTAGTGATTGTATCGAATTATTTTGGCTAGATTCGAGCCACACAGAGTTGGATAATCGTGGAAAAGGCCTTCTAGTGGATTAAATTGGAGCAGATTGAGGAAAGTCTCTTGTCTAATCTTGTAAGGGGGAAATTACCTCATAGGTAATTAAAGTAATAATTGTTGCTAATTGTGGGGGCTACGTACGCACAAGGTGATGAGAGTTCGTGCGTAGCTACTATTAATACTAAAGTCCATGTAGTTTAGGACTCAAAGCATGAATTACTTGTGTAAATTGTATTCTTCGTTTAATTAATATTATTTGATATATATATTGTGAATTATTAGATAAAAATATTAAAGGATGGAAATCTCATATGCTTGATTTTTTTGTTTAAATTAATTAATTGTTAAGAGAAATTGTTCTTCCTCCCGAATTTATCTTATAATAAATATACTCTCCTTCCGGAGGTACATAAGAAAATGTCCTCCTTTCTTGTGGAGCGGGCCGAACACCTTGGCAGGATAGATGCATCTATGGATCGTGTCGCACGTCCCTTGGCAGTATACACGATATTCTGGATTGGGTCGTACGACCTCGGCAGAAATCGTGCTTAATAATAATAATTACATGATACTTTGATAGTTTATTGTAGCTTCTGAAGCTAATTGATAAATTGGAAATCTTTGGAATTTAAAGAATTATTATTCCTGCTTGTTAAGGAATTATTGTCATTACTTTAAATGAGACTAATTGATAAATTTGAAAATTTATTGGAATTGAAGGAATTCAATTAATATATTGAGAATTGTTGCATTTGAAGGAATTTAATTATTTCTGCTGGTTAAATAAATTATTGTAAATTATGTGAATCATGTTGATTTAGATATTCTAGTTTTATTTCAATTATTATTATTGACCCATAGTGAGTGTCAAAGTGGCCCATCTCGTCTCTACCACTTCGAGATTAGGCTTAATACTTACTGGGTACACGTTGTTTACATACTCATGCTATACTTGCTGCACTTTTTGTGCATGATCTGAGGCAGGTACTAGTGGAGGATCTATCATCGCATATCCACTGGCTACCTTTTTGAGCCATTCTGCAGCTACCAGTGCCTCTTCTTGCATTTTATTCTGTCTATTTTTATTTTAGATAGTATTTGGAGTTTTGTATAATCTACTAGATGCTCATACATTTGTGACACCAGGTCTTGGCACACATATTGGTTGAATTAAGAATTGCTTATTTTCTTGTTTATTTTAAATTACTGGTAGGCTTGCCTAGCTGTAGTGTTGGGCGCCATCACGACCTATAGGTGAAATTGGGTCGTGACAATAATGGACAATATGAATTCACTTTTAGTCGCTAACTTTCAATAATGAATTAAAACAACGATAGACACGGCTATCACTCATAGAATCTCCCAACAGGGGAAAACACATAAACATAATACTAAGTCATGAACTCACCCATAGGTGGGACAAACAATAGTGGAACTTGCCCAGATAAGCATAACCGATTCAAAATACGAATGGTGCCCCTCTATAACAAATCAAAAGAATACCGGTATGACATCATTTGGCACAGTGGCCTCCAACCAAATATATGAGACACATCAACGGGTCGGTCCTTCCCCCCTTGGGTGCCCTCTACTCACCTGAATACTCTATTGTGACACACCTGTCCGGAGTCTAGGACAATCTCTCACCCTGTGGCTGGTATCTCCACACTCGAAGCAACCTCTCTGCTGATGTGGCTGTGGGAACTATACAGTACGGGTACTCTAAGACCCATGAGCACCTGAAACACTGTGCGAAGCCTGAAGTGCAAACTGAACTGGCTGACCCACAAAACCTCTACCATGTCGTACCCTGCCTCCAAAATAAGGACCAGTAGATCTCTCCGGTCTTTGAGGCCTCCTCGCCTCCCTGTCCTCTCTGATGATCTCGCATGTCTCATGGCCCCGGCTTTCCACTCACTCCCGATCCCAAATGCCCTCTACATGGAGAGCGATCCCTACCACCTACTGAAACGAAACAGCTGACTCTAACTACCGAGCCATGCTGAACCGAATATCATGCCTGAGTCCCTCAATGAATCTATGAACACGCTCTCTAACTGTGTAGACCAAAGCAGTTGCATGCCTAGCCAAATCACTGAATCTCACGGCATACTCTGATACTGACATAATGCCCTAGCGCAACCACTCAAACTTCGCACTCCATGCATCCCGAAGGGACTGAGGTACAAACTCTCTCAAGAACATTTCTGAAAACTGAACCTATGTAAGTGAATCTGCATCAGCCGGGTTGCCCAACTCATATGCCCACCACCACTGATAAGCTGCTCCCTTAAACTGGAACATAGTAAAAGCAACCCCACTCATATAAACAATACCCATAGTGCGGAGAATGCGATGGTACTCCTCTAGAAAACATTTTGCACTATCTGAAGCCAAACCACTAAATGTAGGAGGGTCATACTTCTTGAACCTTGCAAGTCTAAGCTGTTCCTCCTCATATGTTGCTGCCCTAACCACGGGATGAACTGGGACCATAGGTTGTGTACCTTACCAACATGAACTCGTTGCTCTGGGTTGTGGGCAGCGGGAGTCTGGGTTCCTCCCACGGTCTGTGAAGTAGCTGGTACAACCGGAATCAACCCCGCTTGAGCCAATGTACCAAACATGCTCAGGAACTGTGCTAAGGTCTCCTGAAGTCCGGGGGTAATAGCAGGCGCCTTCAGTACCTGCCCCCCTACTGGAACTACTGGTGGCTCCTCAACTGCTGCTCTGGTAGGTGCTCTAGCTGCGGCGCGTGCTCCTTTCGGCCTTTGCCTCTGCCCCTAGTGACATCTGCTCCGGGGGCAACATCATCAACAACTGCAACTTGTGTGCTCACCATCTATGAGAGAATGGAATGATAAAAGTTCAAACTTTGAGATCAATGAACTCGCACGATAGGAATGAAGGAAGTGAAACTGCCCTAATATAATAGTTTCGTACCGATCCGCAAGACTCTACTAAACTCGCTTATGACTCGTAGAGCCTATGAACCTAGAGCTCTAATACCAAATTATCACGACCCAATTTCCCCTCTGTTTGGGTATCTTGATGGCATCTAAGTCTTAGGGACTAGGTAAGCCTAACATTAATTGAAACAACAACATTATTTAAATAACATGTGACAATTTAAAATAGAAATATCTTAAATTTACAATTCCCAAAACCGGCAGTACAAATTAGGCTCTAGAGAGTGTTTACTAGAAAATTTCTAAATACAACTGACCAAAAATAAGAATAAACAGTGGAAAACGAAAACTTGAGGGTGACTCTGAAGCCTGCGAATACAGCATCAGGTTTACCTTGAGTCTCCACAGCAACGACCCGCACATCTACTAACGAACAAATATCCTGGATCTGCAGAAAAATGTGTAGAAGTATAGTATGAGCACACCACAGCGGTGCCCAGTAAGTATCAAGACTAACCTCGGTGGAGTAGTGACGAGGAACTGTCAAGACACCCACTGGTCTAATAAACTGAACAAGTATAAGTACAGGAACAACAGAAATATGATATCTACATAAAGACTATGCAATATGTCTCACAATACTGTAATTGCAATAAGAAAGGAAATAAAAATAATCAGCGCAATACCATAAAAATGACACATAAAAGTGAATAGAACACAACCTAAATCCGGAATCACAAATACAGCAAGGACAATTAATAACTCAACAACTATAACCGCTTTTACATCAGGTTTTAGTCATCAAACTCCACGAGGTACCGAACCTCGGACAAATCACAACTCACAGGTCTCAATACCTGAACCCTAACACTTGGCATCATGTGCCCTCATAACACCTTATAACTGCACTGACGACTCACTGCTAATAGAGACATTCTCACATAGAAGGAAAAAAACAAGGGTGAGCATCCATGCTCAACAATATCAAGAAAATAACTTATTCGATAAGAGTTCTTAACTACATGTATGGTTGTGCAAGTGTCCTAGCATAGTCCATACCAGCAAATAAGTATAAGGAAAAAGAACGGACAACACGTAGAATATTTTCTCACAACTTTTGCATGATGAAGCTCACATAGGTAAGTGTACCACTACACAAATATCAACAACAAGAATACCCCCAGGATATCACAAATCATCACAAATCAATCCTTGACACAGCCCACCTTGTCTCGCCACGTGTGCAATAATAAAGTAAGTGCCCGCCTTGTCTCGCCACAGGTGCATAATAATATTCACACCTTGTCTCGCCACATGCGCAACACACATATATATCACGCCTTGTGACACCGCATGTGCAAATATCAATAGTAACAATGGCACGGCAGAAACCTCGTGCAACCCCATAACAACAAACGCATGGCAGAAATCTCGTGCAAAACAATTACAACAACCGCACAGCAGAAACCTTGTGCATCACAATAACCACAACTGCACGATAGAAACCTCGTGTATCACAATAACAACAACTGCACGGCAGAAACCTCGTGCATGACCACAATAAGTACAACAACAACAATGATAATAATACAAGGGTACAACAAATACGTCAACTCATAAATTCTTGAACTCAAAGAAACGAGGGAGTTAAGTCACAAGGAGTAGCCACAATAGAGAATACTAGTCATAATAAGAACAGCTCAACAAGAAAGGAAATATTATGTAACAACAGTCCACAATGTACAATTCGACAACGAGGGAGCTAACACAAGATGAATAATTCCAAATAAGGACAAGTCAACTAAAATATAGGATATCTAACTTATTTTTAGGCTGGGCAATTAAGAGAGAGATACAACAACTCCAATAAAGGATAAGCGGTATAAGGATAATCATTTACCTCAATTAAGGATGAACAAATACATAAGAGATAATTATAATTACATATAAAGAAAAAGCACTTAGGAAAAGACAACACAACAATAGAAGAGATACAATTTCAGTTAAGGCACATATGAATCAAATGAACAACAAAAGTGGATCATGAAGCAATTAATTCCAATTAAAGCAGGTAGAAGTGAAACTGGAAATTATGAAACGTAATGATAACGAGCACAACTGCACATTCAGTGAATACAAGGACCTAAGAATCCCTAAAGGCCAATTTTCCACATATAAGTTTGGGTACGTACTCGTTACCTCGCGTATACGGACAACAATTAGCATAAAAGACTCAAATCCTAAGGGGTAATTCCCCCACACGAAGTTAGGCAAGATACTTACCTCAAAGAAGACAGACCAATACTCAAAAATAAACTTCTCGGGTGAAATGACCTCTGGACGGCTCAAAACTAATCAAAATAACTTCAAAATACAAATAAAACTCATATGAGACTATTCCGGATCATAAAGCCTCAATCTTTAACAAACTCTAAAAATCTATCCAAAAGTAGACCCTCGGGCCCGCACCTCGACAAATTTTACAAAACCCAAACACTCATTCTGATACGAGTTCAACCATACTAAATCATCAATTTCCGATACCATTTCGTCCCTCAAATCATGAATTTTCATTTTGAAAAGATTCTTCAAAAACCACCATTTTCCTAAACTCAAAACACAAATTAAATGATGAAAATAAAGATAAAATCATGGAATATATTAAATTCTAGGTTAAGAACACTTACCCAATCGATTTTCTTGAATACTATTTATTCTGCCTAGGTCTTCAAGCATCGCGAACACGGAAAGGTGATCGCATTCGCAAAGAAGAAAAATCAGGGTTACCAGAAGACCCTTTGCGAACACGAGCAAAGGGACGCAACGCGAAGCACGAGGAACAGGAACCTATGCGAACGCGAAGAGGACATGCGAACGCAAAGAGTAAATGATCACCAGCGCTCAGGGCCTGGTTTCTACTACGCGAACGCTAAAGGAAGGATGCGAACACAAAAAAAGAAAAAAGGCAGACCTGCACGAACATGAAAGCTTGAACGCGAATGCGAAGAAAAAAATTCCCTCGTCCAAAATTACTCATCATGAACGCGAAGGAGCAGATGCGAACGCGAAGGAGAAAAGCAGATGACAGATATTAGCAGTCCAAAAATAGAAGGAAATAGCTCGTAGCCCATCCGAAACATACCCGAGGCCCCTCGGGAACCTATCCAAAAATACCAACAAGTTCCATAACCAAACACAGATGAGCTCATGGTATCAAATCACATATAACAACATCGAACCAAGAATCGAACTTATAAATTTCCAAATCTTTCAACTTCTAAAACCCGTGTCGAAACCTATCAAACCAAACCGGAATAACGTCAAATTTTGCAGACAAGTCCCAAATAAAATAACGGAGTTGTTCCAACTCTCGAAATTGCATTCCAACCCTGATATCAAAATGTCCACTTCTAGTCCAAATCTCCAAAAAATTGACTTTCGCCATTTCAAGCCTAAATCAGCTACTGACCTCAGATTCACAGTCCAAACACACTCCTAAGTCCAAAATCACCTAACGAAGATAACGGAACTGGCAAAACTCCATTCCGGAGTCGTCTTCGCAGAGTTCCAACTATAGTCAAAATCCTAAAACTTAAGCTTCCATTTTAGGGACCAAGTGTCCCAAATCACTTCGAATCATCCAGTAACTAAATTCAACCATGCATGCAAGTCAATACATATAATACGAAGCTGATCAGGGCCTTATGCCACCGATCGGGACTTAAATTCTCAAAATGACCGGCCAGATCGTTACTTGTAAATTAATAGATTTAGGGTTCAAGGGATATCGTTACACTTGGTCAAACCATAAAAATATGAGGTCGAACCCGCAGTGTAGTGGAGGACAGGCGGGTAAAGGCCGCCCTAGAGGGGGAGGCCCGACCCATTGATATATTTGATATGGAATGGCTGAGGCCGCTACACCAGATGGTGTCGTTATAGGTATGATGTATTCGTATAGATGAGCACTATTCTTATTTTGATTCAATTCTAATTATTGAGGTGAGACCTCCTATCATGCTCCATGTATGGTGAGTTAGTGATTTTGTATCCCACTCATGTGTTTATCCCCGTTGGGAGATTTGATGGTATTAGTTGTGTCTAACATTTTATTTTGTACACTATTGAGGGCTAAGAGTCCAAAAGTGACTTTTTGGTACTCACTACAGTGGGCTTTGATATAAATTTGGGATAGTTTTGTTAAAGTGTGTGAATTATATGCCCTACCGGTATGGGGGTTCATTTTTTGTTGTGAAATTATTTCAACGAATTTATTAAAAAGATGAAATAAAGGGGATGGAAAATTTCAGTTGGCATAATGTGCAAAATATTTGTGTTTCCGAGATGAGGACGAGATCCTCGCATTATTTTATATGACGTGAAATATTTAAACCGGACTCCAAGCCGCGGTGGAAGTTATATAAGGACGAGGTCCTTGTGGTAAAAAGTTTATGTGTTTAAATTCTTCCTTTGTGAAATTTAAATTTGTACTATAGTATTAATTGGGAGTCATGTGTGTTAGGCTTATTTGATAATTTTGTATGTATTTTCTGTGCATATTTAGCCATATTTGTGCTGTAAATATTGAGTTTTAGCCTGCGAGATGAGTGCCTAGGTGGCATTAAATATGACTCATTAATTCGGGTAAATAATTATGAGGGCTTCATGCCTCGCGTGTTGCTGTCAGTGTTGTGAAAATTTTGAAACGAGATTTTGTTTACTATAAGATTAATTGAGGATGCTGGAATTAATTATAAACAGCTATTACAACCATAGATGTGGTTATGGGCATACGTATGATGTGTGTGTGAGCACGAAATTTGCTACAAACGGTTGAGAATAACACAGTGTGTTAATATGAAAAATCACGCATTTGAAATTTGATTAGAGAGTAAGGAATTGGATTTAAAGCTTATAAGTATGGATAAAGGAAATAATCTCTACTGAGACGATGTTGTCGGACCTCTATTAAATTTACGGTGACGTAGAATCACCCTTGAGTATCTGTGAAATAATGCACTTAGTAATTTAAAGTCCCTAGAAAGATTCTTGGCACGTTCGAGGACGAACGTATGTTTAAGAGGGGGAGAATGTAACGACCCAACTTGTCATCTTAAGAATTAACACCCCATTCAACGACTTAAGGTCTTGATCAGCTTCGTAATATGTATTATTACCCGCATGTGTGGTCGAGTTTGGTTTTCGGAATATTCGAAATTTAGGTAAAAGAACAATTCTCATTTTGAAGTTTAAAATGAAAAGAGTTGACCGGAGTTTGACTCTTGAGCAAGCGACTCCGTAATGGAATTTTGATGATGGCAATAGCTTCGTATGGTGATTTCATACTTAGGCATGTGTCCGGATTTGGATATGGAAGTCCGTAGGACAATTCGACGCTATTGGCGAAAGTTGGAAATATTAAGAGGAAAAGGTGTCTTACTTGCACAACACCTACTTTTGAACGGGTATAACTCTCATAATGTGAAGATACATTCCATGAATTTGTGTCCCTAAAGAATAGCCCTTCGAGTCTGGTTTGAAACGCATCAAACCATTTGTCATTTGGATATTTCTACAAGACGTTTTAATCAAATTACTAAAATAAGGCAGGCGAAACAAGGAAAGTTTTGCTAAGGGTTTAAGGCCTTAAATCGCGCCTTGAATCTCCACTTTTCGCTTGCGTACCCTAGATGGCTATGGATGAGGGTAACATCGTGTAATAGTAGTTTCATACTTATATGAAAGGTTGAAAGTGAATTGGGGTCTACATCATAGCAAGGTATCGAAGGAGGGTAAGATGAAAAACAAGAAATATAGAAAGGATGCAACTGGGGAGCTCGTGTGAACTCGTGCACCACGCAGGTTTGAACGACCCATGACCCCCAGCCATTTCAACAAAATAGCGAAGTATTGCCCCAACACGTGAACATGAACGAGACCTCGTGCATATCCGCGCGATGTACGAGGATGGACAAGTTAGGCCTGTAGCCTTTATAAAGACCATTTCGGTAGCTCACTTCTCGCACTCCTCTTGGCCTATTGTTGGAGCTCCTCTCCAATCTCTCAAGACCCCCCAACTCCCCTCTTCTTCAAGGTAAGCAATCCTCATTATCTTGGTGTGAAATTCCATCATTTCTACACTAGTATTGATGAAATCTACACATAAAATACTTAGATCTTCAAGAAATTTCTTCAACAACTCAAAGGAAGGTTTTGCAAGATCTCTTCCAAAAAGGTAAACCTACACGCTTAGACTTACATGTATGTATTTATTATGATTATGTGAGCAAGAAATAATTATTAACACTTATTGGATGGTGCTTGGGAGCCATAAATACATAAACTAGATTATTGGGTGTTGTACAGATTTTGTAATTAATTAATTAGCAACAATTGGGTGGATGTGAGTTCATTGATGATTTTAATGGTGCTAAAGAAGGTTGTTTGTAGACAATGTATGGTTTAGTATCTCTTGTTGGTGGGAAGGAGGGATTGTTGGATGAAAAAACACCATTACTAGAGGTAGTAAAATGGTATGTACTCTACGTGATTGAAAAAATGCCTAAATGACTAAAAATCTAGAAATTTGCTTACTAATATTGGTGCAATTGTGTTGCATTGTTGTAGATTGAAATTTGTTTAGGTGGTGGACCATCGTAGTATTATTACGGGGCGAATTTTAGATTTGAGCCGTCCAGAGGTGGCTTCACTCACGAAGATCATTTAAAGCATTGACTTAGTTTTGTCGAGGTAAGTATCGTGCCTAACCTTGAGTGGGGGAATTATCCCTTAGGCATCGAATCTTATGTGCCATTTATGAAATGTGAAAAGCCGTGTACGCGAGTTGACGAGTACGTACTCGGGCTTATACGTGCAAAATTGATTGGGTTAAAGTCTTAGGCATATTGTGTAGTAAATTGGATAATTGTTGGCATTTATTAAATCATCCATTTTCCATGCTTCAATTCGTGTTTGTTGAATTTGTTTTTATATGACAATTTGATGTGGTTATTGCTTGAATATTCATGTGAATTGTGTGAGTTTGGTGATTTGATATTTCCTGGGAATAATTATATTATAGATTTTCCATCTGCAAATAATTAATGAAATAATTTTAAACCGAGTAGTTATATAATTATTAAAAATTTGGATTTATGAAGGCATTGCCCTATACTGAGTATTTTCCAACTCTGTGGTTGTTTTGAGGTTTTATACACATTGTGTGGAGCCTTGGGATATTTATTGTGAAATTAATTGATTTTGTTATATCTTTGGAATTGGTTGTGGCCATTGGGCAAATTCTGATATGAATTGATTTTGTTATGTTGCCGTGATAACATTCTGTGTACATTGTTGTGTTATTTGAGTTATTATTTTGAGGATATAAGGGTGGAATTTTACTGTTGATATTATATAGGTATAAGGGTGGCATTTTACTGTTGTTATGTGTGTTGGAAAATTATCAGGGCGGAGCAATAAGAGTGGCTATAGGAGAGATAAGGGTGGCTATAAGAGCGATAAGGGTGGATATTAATATTGTCAGGGAAGAGGGATAATGGAGGCTATTATAGGAGTGATAAGGGTGGCTATAGGAAAGATAAGGGTGGCTATTGACAGGGATGATATGTGATGATTTGGGGTTATTGTGTTGGTAATTTTCATATGATGTTAATTTTTCTTGTGTTTATTTTTATACCTTGTGCAATGTGTCTTGTTGTTGGTAAATTGATAATAGTTTGATATATGTTGAAATGGGAGCCTGCGGTTATTGCCAGGCGAATTATGAAATAAAATATGGGCACGAGGTGCCATGAGTAAATAATGATGATATTGGAACTTGAACTGTCCATGCAGTTGTGATATGAAATATGGGCACGAAGTGCCGTGAGTAAATAATGATGATATTGGCACGTGAATTGTCCATGCAGTTGTGATATAAAATGTGGGCACGAGGTGCCGTGGTTAAATGATGATGATATTTGGCACGTGAGTTGTCCGTGCGGTTGTGATAGAGATATTGGCACCAGGTGCCATTCAAATATGAAAGTGGGCTGAGACCCGTATTTTATGATTTTGAAATGTTCTGTCATAGGGTGACTTTTATTCGAAAGAAATTTATTTGAAAGAATTTTATTTGAAAGATATTTATTTAAAGGAATTATATTTGAAAGAGATTTATTTGAAAGTATTATATCCTGAAGATTTCTATTTGAAAAACATATAGGCAAAAGATTTGTATTGGAAGGACTTGATTAACTATTTGTACTTGTATTCATTATTTGTTGCGCAATATTTTTGGTGTTCTTGTCGCCCTGCTATGTATATCACTGATTGATTATTGTTGCCATCATTGTTATTTGTTTCCTATTATGTTTGTATACTATATTGCATAGGTTATTAGACTAGTGAGTGTCTCGACTGTAACTCGTCACTACTCCACTGAGGTTAGTGTTGATACTTACTGGGTACCGACTATGGTGTACTCATAGTACACTTTTACAAATTTTTGTTCAGAGCCAGGTATTGGAGCTATCGAACTCGGACAGAGTTAAAGTATGATCACAAGGATTCATGGTAGAGCTGCTTGGTCGTCGTAGTCCCTTGAAGTCTTTTCATTTTATTGTACTGTTAATTAATAATCAAATAGTATTGAGTATTCGATCCTTGAGATTATTTCATGTATTCAGTAAGAGTTCGTGACTCAATATTACCAATCTTGGGAGTTTTTTTGAATATTTCCGCTGTTGGTTTATATTTTAAAAAAATGGCTTGAATTATTATTATAATCGGCTTACCTAGTCTTAGAGACTAAGTGTCATCACGATACCTGTGGTGAAATTTTGGGTCGTGATACAATACAAAATCAAAAATTCTTTTCTCAAACAACTGCTCACTTGCCATAAGATAATACGCAGTTGAGTTGCTCAACATTAACCCAACCACACAGTTTGAAAAATACTTGGGATTCACTATCCTCAACAACAAACCAAAGGCAGGCGATTTCCCATTTGTTATTGATAATATGTGTCACAAGCTGTCAAATTGGAAATCAAACTTCCTAAGTCTTGTGGGACGTACAATTCTAGAAAAGTATTCCCCCAACGTTATACCAAATCATATCATGCAATACATGTCCCTCCCCAAGAAGACTCAACAACAAATTGACAAAATCCAGGGTGACTTCATTTGGGGCACTACTTCTCATAACAAGAGAATTCACTACGTTGCCTGGGATGTCGTAACTGTCCCTAAAAACCTGGGGGTCTGGGAATTCGTAAAGCAATCCATAAATATAAAAGATGCACTAGCAGGGTTAGCATGGAGATTATTCACCAACCCTTCTACAGTTTGTGCTAATACCCTAATCCAAAAATACAGTGGGCGAGCTAATGCCAAGACCAACTCTTTCATTTGGCAAAATATGTTGAACGGATGGGAAATTGTTACAAAAGGCATCACATGGGATATTGGCAACGGAAAATGCATTCACTTCTATTATGGAAATTGGATCCCCATCACTCCTCGTATCCATTCAATCACTCAAGGGCCCTTTTGTATCAACGAAACTAACCTAACAGTCTCCCAGTTGTGGTACCACGACCAGTGGAACTGGTCACAAATCTCCTTCGAGCTAGTAGAAAACATTAGAGAAAAGATTTCCTCCATTTTCCTTTCCAACAACCCAATGGCCATGGACACCCCCCATTTGGTCTCTAAACCCAAATGGCACCTTCTCCACATACTTTGTTTATACCTTGCTTCACCAACACCAACAAACACATATTCACTATGAATGGATTTGGAAACTAAGTACCCTAAATAAAATAAAATTCTTCCTTTGGCAATGCTATCGTAACACGCTTCCCACAAAGTCATATCTTCATCAAATTGGAGTCACCTATGACTAACTGTGCCCAATATGTAAGAATGAAGAAGAAATTATCACACATATCTTCCTACATTGTATAGCTGCCCATACATTCTGGACTAGCCTGGGAATTGATACTCAAACCCGCCCAAATGGCAAGCACTGAATGCTTTTGCTTAAGGATCTCCATATACCTACCAACGACAACTATATAACTTGGGAAGATGTATTTCCTTTTGTACTATTGCAACTTTGGCTAAATAGAAACAACAACTGCTTTCACAACCTCTCCAAACCTCTAAACTACCAATTGGTCAAAATACGTACCATCGAATTCAAACTGCCCGTAGAAACAAATACGAGCCCCACACACAAAACAACCATCCTCATCAAGTGGGAATCACTACCACCTCAGACATACAAATTAAATACAGATGAATTTTTTTGGATAGATATCATGCTGGGGGCATTGGAGGAATTATTAGAAACACACAAGGTAACTGGATAGTAGGCTTCACTAAAGCAGTCCGAGCCTACGCCCCTACACATGCAGAGTTACTAGCACTCCAAGCAGGGTTAAAACTCGCAGATGATAGAAGATTAACTCCCCTGAAAATAGAAACTGATTCCACAGAGATAATCCAGTGATCCGGCATAGTTTCCACGAAGGGAATAAGGTGGCACACGTTTTGAGTAAATTAGGCTCCAAACAACCACCTCTTGCTGGCACAAATATTTTGTTCACCCCCAGATCTTGTCAAGACAACCATCCAAGAGGACAAAGATGGACTAGCTACTACTAGACTTATATCAAATTCCATATGTAACAAACTGGCAATGTTTGGAAACTTGAGTGTTATTCTTACTAATAGTACTAGTGATGTAATGCCACTTTAGTAGTTTATTAATAAAATATCCGTTTCTCCAAAAATAAAAAATAGAAAATATTCTCTAACAAAAACAAAAACAAAAATAAGAATGATAAAGAGGAAATTTATTAGAGATCATCACATTTAGTGTGGATAATACCCAAATTAATTTCTAGTCAGTTAATGATTTAAATAATAGTACTTAATATTTGTTTTCTTTAATAACGAATTTCTTGCATTTATGCCTTTTGCGCATGTTTTATTGTGCTTTACTTCTCAAATAATACAGTATTTTCTCCTTAATCCTAACTACCATCGTCTCATGCGTTAATTAATTGACTTCTAATGCGATTTCTCTTATAATTATTATCTTTCGTTTTTCTTCATCTATATATAGGACTTTGTTATTTGTCACCAAAACACAAACCATATGGAGTAAAATTCTATTCTATTTCATTGAAATTTTGTAAAATAGTATAAATTCTCGTTGCTGAGATATGCGTCAAATAAATAGGAAAAAACAAATACTGTATTAAATTCATTCTAGGCAACGCATAAAAAAGTTTTCTTATTCTATACTTAATTTCCCTTTTTAGACTATTGAGCGCAAAATTTCTTAAAACTCAAAATATACCCGCTTGTATCTTAAAAAAAGAATGAGTTAAGTTACATAACCATTGAAGTTCAACTTATTATAAATTAGTTACAATTTTGTCTAGTTATCAAATATTGTTTACCATAGAAAGTTACATGTAATTATCATATAAGTAAATTGACTGTGCAAATATTTTTGCAGCTCCAGCTTAGCGATGATCACATTAGCTTTTCTTCTGTTTACTACTTCAGTTGTTTCAACTCGGACCACAACCCTACTCGTCACCTCGGTGAGTTCATCAACATGTCCCTCTGTTTTATTTTATATAGTACTTTTTTTTCGTCTTTTCAAAAGAATGACATCTTTTAATATTTGAAAACTATTTAATTTTAAAATTTTATTAAACCAATAATCAGTGGCGGGATATCCAATACAAAAAATGACACCGTATAACTGCTCTGAAAAATAATAGTTGAAAAAAAAAATATTTTTTATAAATATGAATTTCTATATGTTATAAATATACTTAAATTTTATAAAGTTTTGCGGCTATGGATATAAATAATTTCGGTCGCGAGCTAAAAGTAATTTTTGCCCTATCTAATATCCAAGATTCAAAATTGTTCCGTTTGACTTTTAAGTTTCTTAATACTAATGTCATTTGAAAGTTTTAGTGAATTTTCATAAACATGTATCAATATATGCTTCCAGGGGCGGCCGAAGGGTAAGGCTAGACCCCAAAATTAGAACGCCCCAAAAATATTAGGAGTTTACTATATTATTAATTATTATATATAACATACAATTTATTTTATATAAAAGTTATTAATAAGAGATTTCAAGTTTAAGCAATTTATTTATTTTGTTGAGGTTGAACAAGACGAGTTAGCAAATAACAATAAATCTTTTCTTAGTAGTTAGCATATTTATCTTCCTCTTCAATTTTAATTTTTCCTCCTCTAAGTTCATTTATTTCTTTTCATATCTTTGACTTATTTTCTGATTTTAACTCATTGTCTCTGGGTTAGCTACTTTATATTTAGTCATATTTTCATTGATCTTTAGATCAAAAGGCAAATTCAATTGTGTCTTATTATTATATGAATTTTATGAAATAAATTTAAGAGGCCTCTTAATATAGCTTGGCTTTAGTGGGGTTTCTAAGGCTTCATTTCTTGTTCCAAATTGATTTTCCATTTCCATTATTTTCAAATGCTTATCGTACAAATATATTTAAACAATGTATTTTTACCAAAAAGAAAAAATATTTTCTCCATTTATATTTATGTGATTTACTTTTTTCATCTATTTTAAAAAAAAATACCTTTCACCACTCATTTTACCCTTAATGAAGTCTCTTATAGAAATAACTTGGCATGTTTAATTAAGACCACTAGATTCAAAGGCTAATTTGGTAAGTATGTTATAGATCACACATACATTTAGTTGAAGGTCGTATGATTTAAAAGTCCATTTTTCATTCTTGAACTCGTACACAGTCAAAACAAGACATATAAAAAGAAATAGGGCGAGTACTACTTATACATGTATTTTCTTCTTCTTCTTTTTTGCGAAACAGTATCAGATGACACCTTCTGCGGCAAGGCATCTAATTTTGGGGCTAATTTATTCTTGTTAATTTTTTGTAGCACCTCAAGCAATGTTTAGTCTAGTACAAGAAATGAAGCCTCCACCAAGTAGAGCAGTGCCAATTTTTCCAAAGGTACCAAAGGAGCCACCAACATCACCACTACCATCTATGCCAAAGGATTTGGTGTTGCCCTTACCACCAAATATGGATTATATTCCAGTTCTAAATTCAACCCGAGACGATAAAAATAACCCTTCGATTCAATCGCCAGCAATTCTAGGTGGCCGTCCTATTCCAGAATTGAAAATTCCTAATAACGATGAAAATTTGACGTCGTCGTTTGGTGGATATATCAAGAAAATTTTGTTGTATGCTGGAGTAGTACTTCTGCTGATCACAGGGTCAAAATTTTATTTAATGCTTATAGTATGAATAATATGTGCATGTATTTCAGTAAATCAATATAGTTTGTATCTTGTCTTGTCAATTGTTGGCAACTATATATTAATATGTGAATTTGATTGGCTTACATCTCCTCCTAATATTGGGCTGGGCTTCTTGTTCTCGGCCCATCTTAATAGCAATCCAATTTTTCTTTAATGACGAATTTCTTGCATTTATGCCCGCTTAAGCATGTCCTATTGTAATTTACGTCTCAAGTGATATAGTATTTTCTACTTAATCTTAACTACTATCGTCTCATGCGCTAATTAATTGGCATCTAATGCAAATCCTCTTACAATTAGTTTTTACCGTTTTGTTTCCTCTATATATAGGAATTTGTTATTTGTTACAAAAACACAAACCATATGAAAGAGGAAATATTTTGATTAAACAACCTCAAAATACTGTGCAACCATGACAATGGGGTAAAATTGTATTCTAATTCTTTGAAACTTATCAAATATTCTAAATTCTTAAGACTCAATAATACCTCCTTATAAAAAAAAATGATTTAAATTATATATACTGACAATATAAATATCCTTTTTTCATGACCATTGAAGTTTAACTTCTTATTATATGTTAGTTATGGTTTTGTCTGGTTATCAAAGTATTGTTTATCATAGAAAGTAACATGTAATTATCATATAAGTAATCTTATTGTGCAAATATTTTTTACAGCTCTATCTTAGCGATGGTTGCATTAGCTTTTCTTCTGCTTACTACTTCAGTTGTTTTAGCTCGGGATCTCAACCCTACTCGTCATCTCGGTGAGTTCTAACAAACAATTTCGTCCTCTATTTTATTTATATGATTCTCCTTTTTCGGAAGAATGATATCTTTTAATATTTAAAACTTATTTAACTTTAAATTTTTTACTGAACCAATAATTAGCGGCGGTCGTATCCAATATCTAAGATTAAAAATTATTGTGTTTGATTTTTATGTTTCTTAATTTGAACTTTCAACATTATGGGTTCAGATTTAATATTCATTTGAAATTTTAGTGAATTTTCATTAAAAAATATCAATATATGCTTCTCGTCAAAAATATTGTGTACGGATAAACCTGTTGCCAGAGGACTGCATCCGCCATTACCCATAATGACATTCTCTTGTAGCTATACGAATGTCTTGATGTGTCTAAAACAACACAGTTTAAGGGAATTTTTGGTATGTGAAAAGTATTTTTTCTTTATTCGTTAAATACTATGTACATTTTCTCAGTCAAATATCGTCTTATAAAATGAAACGAAATGAATATAAATACTTCTTTTGAACGTAACAGGTTCATCGCCACCTCGTTGTATAACCAAGTGTGGAAATTGTTCGCCATGTACACCAGTTCAAATCTGTCACGACCCAATTTCACCTAAAGGTCGTGATGGCACCCAACACTACAGCTAGGCAAGCCTACCAGTAATTTAAAATAACCAAGAAAATAAGCAACTCTTAATTCAACCAATGTGTGTGCCAAGACCTGGTGTCATAAATGTATGAGCATCTAGTAGATTATACAAAACTCCAAATACTGTCTGAAATAAAAATAGACAATAAAATGCAAGAAGAGGCACCGGTGGCTGCAGAACGACTCAGAAAGGCAGCTCACCACTACGCCTCTGGATAACGTAGATGTGCGATGATAGGACCTCCACTAGTACGTGCCTCAGATCCTGCACAAAAAGTGCAGCAAGTGTAGCATGAGTACGTAAACAACGTGTACCCAGTAAGTATCAAGCCTAATATCGAAGAGGTAGAGACGAGATGGCCGACTTTGACACTCACTATGGGTCAATAATAATAATTAAAATAAAACTAGAATATCTACATCAGCATGATTCACATAATTTACAATAATTTATTTAACCAGCAGAAAAAATTAAATTCCTTCAAATGCAACAATTCTCAATATATTAATTAAATTCCTTCAATTCCAATAAACTTCCAAATTTATCAACTAATCGCATTTACAATAATAACAATAATTCCTTAACAAGAAGGAATAATAATTCTTTAAATTCCAAAGATTTTCAATTTATCAATTAGCTTCACAAGCTACAATAAACTATCAAAGTATCGTGTAATTATTATTATTAAGCACGATTTTTGCCGAGGTTGTACGGCCTGATCCAGAACGTCGTGTACACTGCCGAGGGACGTGCGGCATGATTCATAGATGCATCTATCCTTCTGAGGCGTTCGGCCCGCTCCACAGGAAAGGAGGACATTTTCTTATGTACCTCTGGAAGGAGAGAATATTTATTATAAGATAAATTCGAAAGGAAGAATAATTTCTCTTAACAATTAATTAATTTAAGCAGAAAATTTAAGCATATGAGATTTTCATCCTTAATATCTTCCCTAACAATTCAAAAATAAATAAATAAATAAATAAATAAATAAATAAATATATATATATATATATATATATATATATATATATATATATATATATCGAATAATTTAATTAAGTAAAGACTACAATTTACACAAGTAATTCATGCTTTTGAGTCCTAAACTACCCCGACTTTAGCATTAATAGTAGCTACGCACGGACTCTCATCACCTCGTGCGTACTTAGCCCCCATAATTATTTAATTTAATCACGTATGGGGTAATTTTCCCCTCACAAGATTAGACAAGAGACTTACCTCAATTTGCTCCAATTTAATCCACTAGAAGGTTCTTTCCTCAATTATCCAACTTTGATTGGCTCGAATCTAACCAAAAAAATAATTCGATACAATCACTAAAATTTCTTGGAACCAATTCTTTAAGCAAATACTACATTTTCAATAAAAATCCCGAAATTAATTAAAAGTTCGTCCGTGGGGCCCACATCTCAAAATCCGGCGAAAGTTACAAAATCAAATAACTCATTCAATTACGAGTCCAACCATACCAATTTCACTCAAATTCGACTCTGGATCGATACAGAAATCTCGAAAATTCGTTTCTATGAGATTTCAAAAATTTCCTAAATTTTCATCTCAAAACACTAATTAAATGGTGAAAACAATGATATATTTGTGTATATAGACTAAATCCGAGTTTGAATCACTTATCCCAATGTCTTTCCTTGAAAATCTGTTAAAAGTTGCCTCTGCTCAAGGTCAAGTTCGTCAAAAATGGCAAATGGAACGAATGCCCTCTTTTATAAAGCTGCCCAGGCAGCCTTCAGAACTGGGCCTCGATCGTGGCTTCGAGCATGGCCCTCGAGCCTAACCCTCGATCATGGCTTCTGTCATGGCCTAGATTATGGCATCGAGCATGGCCCTTCGATCATGGACTCGATCCTATCATAATGCGTGAGCCTTCGATCATGGCATCGATCATGGCATCGAGCCTGGGCCTTCGATCGTGGCTTCGATCAAAGGCTCGAGCCTGGACCTTCAATAATGGGCTCGATTATGGAATCAACCCTGAGCCTTGTCGACCCTGGGATCGATCTTGGGCTTGATATCTGGGCTCGATGACAGCCCAGAATATCCAACAGAAGAAGAAACATTTGCAGCAACTTTTTAAGTCTAATATTTGATTCGTTAACCATCCGAAACTCACCCGGGGCCCTCGGGACCTCAACCAAATATACCAACAAGTCCTAAAATATCATACGGACTTATTTGAAACCTCAAATCACATAAAATGACGCTAAAACCACGAATTATGCTCCAATTCAAGCTTAATAAAACTTAAAATTTTCAACTTCTACATTCAATGTCAAAACCTATCAAATCAAGTTCGATTGGCCTCAAATTTTGCACACAAGTCATAAATGACATAACGGAGCTATGAAAAATTTTAGAACTGGATTCCGACTCTGATATCAAAAAGTCAACTCCCCGGTCAAACTTCCAAATTTAAATTCTTATTTTTAGCCATTTCAAGTCTAATTTAACTACTAACTTCCAAATAAAATTTCGAACACGCTCCTAAGTCCAAAATCACCATACGAAGCTGTTCGAATCGTCAAAATTCTATTCCGGTGTCGTATTCTCAAAATATTGACCGAAGTCAAACTTGGCCTTTTTAAAGTCAACTTAAGGAACTAAGTGTTCCGATTTCAACCCAAACACTTCCAAATCCTGAACCAACTATCCCCGTAAGTCATAAATCATTAAAAGCACATACGGAAAGTTTTATTTTAGGGAACGGGGTTCTAAAATTTAAAATGACTGGTTGGGTCATTACAGAATCATAGTTCATCCTAGTGTTAGCGAAAAACTAGAGTACTACCCTAAAGCTTGGAGGTACAAGTGTGGCAATAAAAATTTCAATCCCTGAGAATTAATGTCTCTTTCTATATATATATATATATATATATATATATATCTGAGAATTAATGTCTCTTTCTATATATATATATATACTACAATTAAGTATAAATAAGAAAAGCAGCAACGTTACGTAGTTATCATGTACTTGATTAATTTATGTTAAATAAAAAGAAGAATTATATTTTATGTGACACTCTCGAAGATATTGGTTCAATCGTTTTGCCAAATAATTAGATTAAGAACATAGATTTATAAATTGTGTAATTAAGACAATTCATCTTCAGAATGAAAGCGAGTTTGCATCTCAAGCTTTGATTGATTAATTATTTTACGGTTTTCGGCAAAGGTTCAAATATGCCCCTGTACTTTCGAAAATGGTCTAACAATATCCCTCGTTATACTATTGGGTTATTTATATCCCTGCAGTCATACTTTGGGTTCAAATATACCCCTCATTTAAACGGAGAGACATGTGTCATCGTCTTGTTGGCCAATTCTAAACATCTCCTAATTAATTAAAAATAGTCATTACCCATACCCGAAAAGCAATTTTCTAAAGTAATTTTTTTATAAAAACTGGAAAAAACGGAATTATTTTTACTAAAAATTGAAAAAATCGAAAATATTTTTTTCCAGTTTTTAGAAAAATATTGCTTTCAAAAAAATGGAAAAATAATTTATAAAGCAATTCTTTTTGTTAAAACAAAAAAAACAAAAACTGAAAAGCAATTTTTTTAGGCAATGTTTTTGTAAAAACTGAAAACTGAAAAACCAATTTTTTTTTTCAGTTTTTAGTTTAAAAAAATTCAGTTTTTTCTTGTTTTTAATTGCTTTAGAAAATTATTTTTCAATTTGTTTTCAGTTTTTACAAAAACATTGTCTTAGAAAATATTTTTTAGTTTTTTTTAAAGCAGTTTTTTTTGTAAAAACTGGTAAAAAAATATTTTCGTTTTTTTCAGTTTTTAGTAAAATAATTTCAGTTGTTTCAAGTTTTTACAGAAAACAACATTGATTTAGAAAATTACTTTTCGGGTATGGGTAATTATCACGACCCCAAATTCCCTCCATAGGATGTTGTGATGGCACCTAGTCTCTAAGACTTGGTAAGCCTATCAATGCGGAATAATAATAAATATCTGAAATAAATAAACTACAATTCAAACAATTTCAACTCCTAAAACCCGGTAGAAATAAGTCACAAAATTCTAAGAATTTATTCTCAATGTCTCTATATGTCAAGGTCTAAATAAAATATATGGAAGTAACATAAAATGATAGAAGGGGACTCCGAAGTCTGCGGACGCTGGCAGATATACCTCGAAGTCTCCGTGCGCATGTAACTCACTAATGTCTAGGCTGGTAAAATGTACCTGGATCTGCACAAAAAGATATGCAGAAGCGTAGTATGAGTACACCACAGCGGTACCCAGTAAGTGCCAAACCTAACCTCGGTAGAGTAGTGACGAGGTCAGGTGAGGCCCTACTGGAATATAATAATAGCATGGTAAAATATTTATCAATGTAGTAAAATAAAATGACATTGGAAATTAATCAAATAGTATGTCACATTTAATGACATCAAATAATTACAAATAATATCTCGTGGAATCAAAACAAAATTTCCTTCAACTTTATAAAAATCACAACAATTAATAGAAAGCAACTATGGCCATAAATCAACTATGGCCATAAATCAATATCAACAAGGGCACTCCCGAGGTACCGCCTCGTAGTCCCAAATCATAAATACATTCACAATATGTCATTTCCTTATATCACCGCAGGAGCCTTCACAATTTATTTAAAGAAAATATTTTTTTTCCCGAAATAGCATCTCGCGTTTTAGCCACCCTTATCACACTGCATGACTTCTAGTAGTTCCCCTACTAGCCATGCGTATCAAGCCACCCTTATCTCACCGCATGCGTTTCAACACCCAGACCTTATACCACCGCATACGTATCAATATCACAATATATCACAATTTACACCTCAAGTGCTCAAGTAATTTAACTTGCCAAAATAATTCAACAACAATATTTTTTCACAATAAATAGCTCACGGCTCATGCCAAAATAAATCATCAATAATAGTTTTCCACAATAAAGAGCTCACGGCTCCCTCACAATGAGCATAAAAAATATTCAGGAGTGAATAATTTAGGAAAATAATATTTCAAAATCTTTACTACGTTGCTTCAATATCAAGTTTAAAAATGTCAAATACTTCATATGAATAATATTTAATTTAAATAAAATCAATCTTCAAATAATGCATAAAATAAAAGAAACCAAGTTTCAACTAAACAGGTAAAACAATTAGTAAGAAAAGATAAAACAAATTTGAAGTATATATCTCAGATCAATGATGAAGAATATAACAAGATAAAATAATTTAATAAATGCACAACAGTGATCTACACAATTTAAAAATATAATCTTTCACAATTTAGCCCGTGTACACACTCGTCATCTCGTGCACACGACTTTCAACACATTTCAATAATCACATCAATACCAATCCTAGGGGAAATTTCCCCACACAAGGTTAGACAAGTCACTTACCTCGACTTGCTCCAATTTAATCAAGTATTATGCTTTTTTCTCGAATTTTCGACTCCGATCAACTCGTATCTAGTCATAATTAATTCGATACAGTCAACAAAAATTATAGTAATCACTTTCATAAGAAAATATTACATTTTTATTAAAATCCGAAATTAGCTCAAAATTTACCAGTGGGGCCCACATTTTGGAATCCGGCAAAACATACAAAATCTGACAACCCATTCAATTACGAGTCCACTCATACTAATTTTACAAAAATCCGATAACAACTCGACCTCCAAATCTTAAATTTTCGTTTTTGGAAGATTTTGTAAAAAACTTGATTTCTTCCGTTTAAATCCGAAATAAATGATGAATATGACCATGGATTTATGAAATATAATCAGATTTGGACTTAGGAGCGTGATCGGAATTTTATTTGGAAGTCCCTAGTAGAATTAGGCTTGAAATGCCTAAAGTTGAATTTTTGGGAAGTTTGACCGAGGGGTTGACCTTTTGATATCCGGGTTGAAATCCGATTCTGAAAATTTTCATAACTCAGTTATGTCATTTATGACTTATGTGCAAAATTTGAGGTCAATCGGAATTGATTTGATATGTTTCAACGCAAAATATAGAAGTTGGAAGAATTGAAAACTCATAATTCGATTCGATGCGCGATTCGTAATATCGGCGTTGTTTGGCATGATTTGAAGCCTCAACTAAGTTCATATTGTATTTTGGGACATGTTGGTATATTTGGTTATGGTCACGAGGGCCTTGGGTGGATTTCGGAAGGTTAACGGAATGAATTTCGGACAAAAAGGAACTGCTGGAATATTTCTGCTGCAGAAGCTATTTTTTGCTACAGCAGTGTGCATCGCCAGAAATTTCTGCTGCACAGGGCTGACTTTGGAAGCTTATATCTCGCAATCTATAAGGAGTTGGGCGATGAGAAAAACATGAAAGTTGTAGTACTTTGTATCTAGTTTGCAGAACTTTAAACCGTTTGCCAGTTGGAGTTGAGTACAAGAAGTTATGATTGATACACTACACGCTATCGAGGAAGAGTTTGATGTTTTCAACATAAGCATGTAATGATCCAAAAGTCCATTTTTAGTTCTAGAGATCGAAATTCAATTTCGATACTTTAGACATTTTGATAATGAATTATAGGAGTGATCTGGAAAGTTTGGTCTAATTTCATCAAGTCGCGATTGAGTTTTAAGTGCGAAATATGAGTTAATTGTTTAACGAGCGAAATTGGTATCGCATTGAGCAAATGAGCTCTGAATTGAGTTTCGATTGAACGAATGGGTTTGTAGTTTTATTTGTGACTCATAGGAACAAGAATCGTCGAATTCCGAGTTCGTATGATGGAGTTAGAGCCTTTTTAGTGAAATAAAATTGTTGGTGTAAATAGTCCTGGTGTGCACCTTTAGCGACCAGATGTGACACTTTTAGCGACGGGATTGGACTTGTAGCGACCGGAATAGTGTTTTTGGGGCAGAAACTTAAGGACCAAAAATGGTCATTTCCTTCATTTCGTTTTGGAGTTTTGGAGCACGGTTCTTGGGCGATTTTGAGGATTTCTTCAAGACTTCAACTTGGGTAAGTGTCCTATATCCAAATGTGATTATATTTCATAAATCCATGGTCATATTCATCATTTATTTCGGATTTAAATGGAAGAAATCAAGATTTTTGCAAAATCTTCCAAAAATAAAAATTTAAGATTTGGAGGTCGAGTTGTTATCGGATTTTGGTAAAATTGGTATGGGTGAACTTGTAATTGAATGGGTTGTCGGATTTTATAAGTTTCGCCGGATTTCGAGATGTGGGCCCCACGGGCAAATTTTGAGCTAATTTCGGATTTTAATGAAAATGTAATATTTTCTTATGAAAGTGATTACTATAATTTTTGTTGACTGTATCGAATTAATTATGACTAGATATGAGTCGATCGGAGTCGGAAATTCGAGAAAAAAGCATAATACTTGGTTAAATTGGAGCAAGTCGAGGTAAGTAACTTGTCTAACCATGTGTGGGGGAAATTTCCCCTAGGATTGGTATTGATGTGATTATTGAAATGTGTTGAAAGTCATGTGCACGAGGTGACGAGTGTGTACACGGGCTAAATTGCGAAAGATTATATTTTTAAATAGTATAGATCACTATTGCGCATTTATTAAATTATTTTATCTTGTTATATTCTTCATCATTGATCTGAGATATATACTTCAAATTTGTTTGATCTTTTCTTACTAATTGTTTTACCCGTTTAGTTGAAACTTGGTTTCTTTTATTCTGTGCATTATTTGAATATTGATTTTCTTTAAATTAAATATTATTAATATGAAGTATTTGACATTTTTAAACTTGATATTGAAGCAACGTAGTAAAGATTTTGAAATATTATTTTCCTAAATTATTTACTCCTGAATATTTTTACACTCATTGTGAGGGAGCCGTGAGCTCTTTATTGTGGAAAACTATTATTCATGATTTATTTTGGCATCAGCCGTGAGCTCTTTATTGTGAAAAAATATTGTTGTTGAATTATTTTGGCAAGTTAAATTATTTGAGCACTTGAGGTGTAAATTGTGATATATTGTGATATTGATACGCATGCGGTGGTATAAGGTCTGGGTGTTGAAACGCATGCGGTGAGATAAGGGTGGCTTGATACGCATGGCTAGTAGGGGAACTACTAGAAGTCATGCAGTGTGATAAGGGTGGCTAAAACGCGAGATGCTATTTCGGGAAAAAAAATATTTTCTTTAAATAAATTGTGAAGGCTCCTGCGGTGATATAAGGAAATGACATATTGTGAATGTATTTATGATTTGGGACTACGAGGCGGTACCTCGGGAGTGCCCTTGTTGATATTGATTTATGTCCATAGTTGCTTTCGATTAATTGTTGTGATTTTCATAAAGTTGAAGGAAATTCTGTTTTGATTCCACGATATATTATTTGTAATTATTTGATTTCATTAAATATGACATACTATTTGATTCATTTACAATGTCATTTTATTTTACTACATTGATAAACATTTTACAATGCCATTAATATATTCCAGTAGGGCCTCACTGACCTCGTCACTACTTTACCGAGGTTAGGCTTGGCACCTACTGGGTACCGCTGTGGTGTACTCATACTACGCTTCTGCACATCTTTTTGTGCAGATCCAGGTACATTTTACTTGCCTAGACGTCAGTGAGTTACCTGCGCACGGAGACTTCGAGGTATATCTGCCAGCGTCCGCAGACTCCGGAGTCCCATTCTATCATTTTATGTTGCTTCCTTATATTTTATTTAGACCTTGACTTATAGAGACATTGACAATAAATTCTTAGAATCTTGTGACTTATTTCTACCGGGTTTTGGGAGTTTAAATTGTTTGAATTGTAGTTTATTTATTTCAGATATTTATTATTATTCCGCATTGATAGGCTTACCTAGTCTTAGAGACTAGGTGCCATCACGACATCATACGGAGGGAATTTGGGATCGCGATAAGTTGGTATCAGAGCACTAGGTTCATAGGTGTTATGAGTCACAAGCAAGTTTAGTAGAGTCTTACGGATCGGTACAGAGACGTCTGTACTTATCTTCGAGAAGCTATGGAACTGTTATGAATTATTCACTTCTTTGATTCCTTATCGTGCGCCTTTGTTGATTTCAAAGTTCTTAACAATTGTCTTTCTATTCTCTCACAGATGGTGAGGACACGCACAACTGGATCTAATGATCAGACACCCGCGCCCCTTGTTGGAGCCGCAAGAGGCCAGGGTCGGGGCATAGGCCGAGCCAGAGGCCGAGGAAGACCACGTGGTGCAGCCTGAGCATCTGCACGAACTGCTGCACCAGAGCCACCAGTAGCTCCAGTTGGAGAGCAGGCACCTGAGATGCCTGTTACTACTCTTGCACTTCAGGAGACTCTTGCCTAGTTTTTGAGCATGTTTGGCACTTTAGCTCAGGCAGGATTAATTCCACTTGCTCCTGCCACATCTCAGGCTGGGGGAGGAGCGCAAACTCCTACCGCCCATACTCCAGAGCCACGTTCCCAAGTTGACCATGCCCCAGAGGTTATACCAGTGCAGCCAGTTGTCCCAGTTTGGCTTGAGATTAGGACAGCAGTTTCAGAGGGAGAGTAGCTCAGGCTCGAGAGGTATAAGAAGTACCACCCTCCCACTTTCAACGGTCTAGCTTCAGAGGATGCTCAGGGTTTCCTGGAGGAATGTCACCGTATCCTTCGTACTATGGGTATTGTGGATTCGAGTGGAGTTTCTTTCACGGCATTCCAGTTTAGAGGAGCAGCCTACCAGTGGTGGCGGGCATATGAGTTGGATAGTCCGGTTGAGGCAGCTTCACTTACTTGGACTTAATTTTCAGATATGTTCTTGAGGGAGTATGTTCCTCAGAGTCTTAGGGATGCTTGGCGCGCAGAGTTTGAGCAGCTGTGCCAGGGTTCTATGACCGTGTCAGAATATGCGGTCCGATTCAGTGATTTGGCTAGGCATGCACCAGCCTTAGTTGCTACTGTTCGAGAGAGGGTTTGTAGGTTTATTGAGGGTCTTCACCCTAGAATCAGATACAGTATGGCCCGAGAGCTAGAGATGGACATCATATACCAACAGGTGGTGTCAATTGCTAGAAGATTGGAAGGTATGCGGACTCGGGAGAGGGAAGAGAGGGAAGCTAAGAGACCTCGAGATTCTGGCATATATAATAATTCTTGTGCCCCAGTTGCAGCCCGACACGGTAGAGGTTATATGGGACGTCCTATTCATTCAGCACTTCCAGCTTCCAGTGGTATTCCTACTACTCCCAGACCTTAGGTTCCATATTATGCACCACCAGTGTCTTCTGTACCTCCTGTACGGGGTGCTTTCAGCGGACAGTCTAGTCAATCAGGCCCGAGCCAGTCCCATCAGCCACGTCCTCTGAGAGCTTGTTTTGAGTGTGGTGACACTCTCCATATTATGAGAGATTGCCCCAGATTTAGGAGGGGTGCACCTCCACAGATTTCTCAAGCCCCACCTATTCCACAAGGTCCTCTGGCTTCTCAGGCCATGATTTCTGCACCAGTTGCCACTCCACCCGCATAGCCAGCTAGAGGTGGAGGTCGGACAGGTAGAGGTCGCCCTAGAGGGGGAGGTCAGGCCAGATATTATGCCCTTCCTGCTAGGACAGATGTTGTTGCATCCAATTCTGTTATCACAGGTATTATTCCGGTCTGTCATAGAGATGCATCAGTCTTATTTGATCCAGGCTCCACTTATTCTTATGTGTCATCTTATTTTGCCCCGTATTTGGGCGTACCACGTGATTACTTGTGTTCTTCTGTTTATGTATCTATACCCGTGGATGAATCTATTATTGTGGATCGTGTGTATTGGTGGTGCTTAATTATTATCAGTGGTTTTGAGACCAGAGCCGATTTATTATTCCTCAGTATGGTGGATTTCGATATTATTTTGGGCATGGACTGGTTGTCGCTCTATTATGCTATTCTTGATTATTACGCCAAGACGGTGACGTTGGCTATGCCAGGTCTACCGCGGCTAGAGTGGAGAGGTACCTCAGATCATGTTCCTAGCAGGGTTGTTTCATTTCTTAAAGCTCAACGGATGGTTGAGAAGGGGTGTGATGCGTATCTGGCATATGTGAGAGATGTTAGTATTGATACTCCTAATGTGGAGTCAGTTCCTATAGTAATGGATTTTCTTGATGTATTTCCAGCGGATCTTCCAGGTATGCCGCCCGACAGGGATGTTGACTTTGGCATTGATTTGTTACCAGGCACTCAGCCCATTTATATTCCACCATATCGTATGGCCCCAGCAAAGTTGAAAGAATTAAAAGAACAGTTACAGGAGTTGCTTGATAAGGGTTTCATTCGGCCCAGTGTATCGCCTTGGGGTGCTCCTATCTTATTTGTAAAGAAGAAGGATGGTTCTATGCGGATGTGTATTGATTATCGCCAGTTGAACAAGGTTACAGTGAAGAACAGGTATCCATTGCCACGTATTGATGATTATTTGATCAGCTTCAGGGTGCCAGGCTATTCTCAAAAATTGACTTGCGTTCAGGCTATCATCAGTTGAAGATTCGGGATCTAGATATTCCGAAGACTGCTTTTAGGACTCGGTACGGTCATTACGAGTTCCTTGTGATATCTTTTGGGCTGACCAATGCCCTAACAGCATTTATGCACTTAATGAATAGTGTATTTCAACCCTATCTTGATTCCTTCGTCATTTTATTTATTGACAACATTCGGGTGTACTCCCGAAGTCAGGAAGATCATGAACAACACCTGAGGACTGTGCTTCAGATTTTGAGAGAAAAAAAGTTATATGCAAAATTTTCAAAGTGTGAATTCTGGCTTGATTCAGTGGAATTTTTGGGTCATATAGTTTCATGCGAGGGGATCAAGGTATATCCAAAGAAGATTGAAGCAGTGCAGAGTTGGTCCAGACCGTCCTCAGTTATGAAAATCCGGAGTTTCCTTGGTTTGGCTGGGTATTATCGCCGATTTGTAAATAGTTTCTCTTCTATTGCTGCATCTATGACCAAATTGACCCAGAAGGGTGCTCCGTTCAGGTGGACCGAGGAATGTGAGGAAAGCTTCCAAAAGCTCAAGACAGCTTTTGACTACAGCCCCAGTATTAGTATTACCTACAGGTACAGGATCTTATACTGTGTATTGTGATGCGTCGCGTATTGGTCTCGGCGTAGTGTTGATGCAAGACGGTAAGGTGATTTCTTACGCGTCCAGACAGTTAAAGGTGCATGAAAAGAATTATCTTGTACATGACCTGGAGTTAGCAGCTATTGTTCATGCCTTAAAAATTTGGCGGCATTATTTATACGGTGTCCATTGTGAAATCTACACCGATCACCGGAGTCTACAACATCTGTTTAAACAGAAGGATCTTAATTTGCGGCAGCTGAGATGGTTGGAGTTGCTTAAGGATTATGATATTACCATTCTATCATCCGGGGAAGGCCAATGTGGTGGCCGATGCCTTGAGTCGTAAGGCAGAGAGTTTGGGCAGCTTATCATATTTACCGGTAGCAGAGAGGCCTTTAGCCATGGATGTTCAGGCCTTGGCCAACCAGTTTGTTAGATTGGATGTTTCCGAGCCGAGTCGGATTTTGGCTTGCGTGGTTTCCCAGTCTTCACTTTATGATCGTATCAGGGAACGTCAGTATGATGACCCCCATCTGCTTGTCCTTAAGGATACAGTTCAGCACAGTGATGCCAAGGAAGTCACTATTGAAGAAGACGATGTACTACGGATGCAGGGCAGGCTATGTGTACCTAATATGGATGGCTTGCGTGAGTTGATTCTCCAGGAGGCTCACAGTTCGTGGTACTCGATTCATCCAGGTGCTGCGAAGATGTATCAGTACTTGAGACAACACTATTGGTGGAGGTGATGAAGAAGGACATAGTGGGGTATGTATCTCGGTGTTTAAATTGTCAATAGGTAAAATATGAGCATCAACGACCGGGTGGATTACTTCAGAAGTTAGAGATTCCAGAATGAAAATGGGAGCGGATCACTATGGATTTCGTTGTTGGGCTCCCACGGACTCAGCGGAAGTTGGACGCAGTTTGGGTGATTGTGGATAGGCTGACCAAATCAGCTCATTTCATTCCTGTGATTACTACTTACTCCTCAGAGCAGCTGGCTCAAGTATATATTCGCGAGATTGTCAGACTTCACGGTGTACCAGTATCTATCATCTCTGACCGGGGTACACAGTTTACCTCACGGTTTTGGAGGGCAGTTCAACGTGATTTGGGTACTCGGGTAGAGTTGAGTACAACATTTCACCCTCAGACGGAAGGGCAGTCCGAACGCACTCTTCAGATACTAGAGGATATGCTTCGTGCATGTGTGATAGATTTTGGGGGTGATTGGGATCAGTTCTTACCACTTGTGGAGTTTGCTTACAACAACAGTTACCAGTCAAGCATCCAGATGGCTCCGTATGAGGCCTTGTATGGTAGGCGGTGCCGGTCTCTAGTGGGTTGGTTCGAACCAGGCGAGGCTAGACTTTTGGGTACAGACTTGGTTCAGGATGCCTTGGAAAAGGTTAAGTTGATTCAGGATCGACTTCGTACAGCCCAATCTAGACAGAAGAGTTATGCGCATAGGAAGGTTCATGATGTTGCATTCATGGTTGGTGAGCGGGTATTGCTACGGGTTTCGCCTATGAAGGGTGTGATGAGGTTCAGGAAGAAGGGCAAGTTGAGCCCTAGGTATATTGGGCCTTTTGAGATTCTTGAGAGAGTTGGAGAGGTGGCTTACAAACTTGCACTACCACTTAGTCTTTCTGCAGTTCATCCGGTATTCCATGTTTCTATGCTTCAGAAATATCACGGCGATCCATCTCATGTGTTAGACATCAGTTCGGTTCAGTTGGACAAGGATTTATCTTATGTTGAGGAACCAGTGGCTATTTTAGATAGGCAGGTTCGAAAGCTGAGGTCAAAGAACATTGCTTCCATAAAGGTTCAGTGGAGGGGTCATCCAATCGAGGAGGCGACTTGGGAGGTCGAGAATAATTTACGCACTTCTTCACCAGCTCAGGTACTTTTTCTAACTCCGTTCGAGGACGAACGTTTATTTTAGAGGTGGAGAATGTGATGACCCAAAATATCATCTTTATATTTAATGATTAATTATGTGATCTAAGCACAATTTACCATTACTCGACATGCGTGTGCAGTCCGTAAAAAATATTTCGGAAAGTTTTCAGGTGAAAAATGAACTTAAATGTGAATTAGAGCTTTAAAACTCAACTGAGTTGACTTTGGTCAATATTTTGAGCAAACAGACTCGGATCAGTGTTTTGACAATTTTGATAGGTTTGTATCGTGATTTGGGACTTAGGCGTATGCCCGGAATCAAATTCCGAGGTCCCTAGCCAGAGATATGGAATTTTGATGAAAAATTAAAAGTTTAAGTTCAAATAGTGATCGGATGTCAAATTATGTGCAAACGACCCCGGAATAGAATTTTGATGATTCCAACAGCTCCGTATGGTGATTTTGGACTTAGGAGCGTGATCGGAATTTTATTTGGAAGTCCGTAGTACAATTAGGCTTGAAATGCCGAAAGTTGAATTTTTGGGAAGTTTGACCGAGGGGTTGACTTTTTGCTATCGGGATCGAAATCCGATTCTAAAAATTTTCCTAACTCAGTTATGTCATTTATGACTTGTGTGCAAAATTTGAGGTCAATCGGAATTGATTTGATATGTTTCGGCGCAAAATATAGAAGTTGGAAGAATTGAAAACTCATAATTCGATTCGATGCGCGATTCGTAATTTCGGCATTGTTTGGCGTGGTTTGAAGCTTTAACTAAGTTCATATTGTATTTTGGGACATGTTGGTATATTTTGTTAAGGTCCCGAGGGCCTCGGGTGCATTTCGAAAGGTTAACGGAATGGATTTCGGACAAAAAGGAACTGCTGGAATATTTCTGCTGCAGAAGCTATTTTTGGACAGCAACCGGTGCAATCGCAGAGCTGACTTTGGAAGCTTATATCTCGAAATCTATAAGGAATCTGAAAATTTTCAAAATCAGATTTCGACCCCGATATCAAAAAGTCAACCCCTCGGTCAAACTTCCCAAAAATTCAACTTTCGGCATTTCAAGCCTAATTGTACTACGGACTTCCAAATAAAATTCCAATCACGTTACTAAGTCCAAAATCACCATACGGAACTGTTGGAATAATTAAAATTCTATTCCGGGGTCGTTTGCACATAATTTGACATCCGGTCACTATTTGAACTTAAACTTTTAATTTTTCATCAAAATTCCATATCTCTGGCTAGGGACCTCGGAATTTGATTCCGGGCATACGCCTAAGTCTCAAATCACGATACAGACCTACCAAAATTATCAAAATACTGATCCGAGTTTATTTGCTCAAAATGTTGACCAAAGTCAACTTAGTTGAGTTTTAAAGCTCTAATTCACATTTAAATTCATTTTTCACCTGAAAACTTTCCGAATTTTTTTTACGGACTGCACACATAAGTCTAGTAATGGTAAATAGTACTTAGATCACATAATTAATCATTAAATTTAAAGATGAAATTTTGGGTCATCACAGTAATGAGTATTCTTAATTAATTAGGAGATATTTAGAATTGGCCAACAGGACGATGACATGTGTCCCTCCGTTTAAATGAGGGGTATATTTGAACCCAAAGTATGACTGTTGGGGTATAGATAACCCAATAGTATGACGAGGGGTATTCTTAGACCATTTTCGTAAGTAGAGGGGTATATTTGGACCTTCGCCGATTATTTTATGCCAAATGAAATAGCAACTATATATTATGTTGCTCATGTTTATGCAAGAGATAAATTATCGAAATTATGAAAATGTAAAGATAAAATCACACAGATCAATTAATTAAAATTTTAATTTGCTTATCCAGGTATTATGAGGACCAAAATGCGAACTTGTTAATATTTGAAACACTAAAAGTACAATTTTTTTTATTAAAATAAAAACCTGGTGTTCAAGTCTGAGCTTATCATTTTAACTCAAAGGGCAGTAAGGTGAAACAAAGAAGACTACACCAAATTCGAAAAATTATTTTTCAATATATCTTATATTCTTAATATAAGTCACAAAACTTAAACTGCACAATTAAGAAAATACATAAAAATAGCAAAGTAAGTTATATATTTTCGCACTCATTTCATATTCTTACAAAGTCAAAAAGTCATATAACTGTAACGATCCGGCCAGTCATTTTAAAAGTTGTAGCCTTGTTCCCCTATTTAATGCTCATTCTGTACTTTATAACTGTTATATGACTTGTCGGGGCAATTGGTTCGGGTCTAGCGAGATTTTTAGAATAAATTGGAACACTTAGTTCCAAAGTTTAAAACTTAAGTTGAAAAGGTAGGCTGGATGTCGACCTATGTGTAAATGACTTCGGAATAAAATTTTGATGATTCTAATAGCTCCATATGGTGATTTTGGACTTAGGAGCGTGTCCGAAAAATTATTTGGAGGCCCGTAGTTAAATTAGGCTTGAAATGGCTAAAATAAGAATTTAAGTTTAGAAGTTTAACCGGGGAGTTGACTTTTTGATATCGGGGTCGGAATCCAGTTCTGAAATGTTTTATAGCTCTGTTATATCATTTATGACTTGCGTGCAAAATTTGAGGTCAATCGGACTTCATTTGATAGGTTGCGGCGTCATTTGTAGAAATTAAAAGTTTCAAATTTCATTAGGCTTGAATCTATGTGTGATTCGTATTTTTAGTGTTGTTGGATGTGATTTGAGAACTCGACTAAGTTCGTATTATATTTTAGGACTTGTTGGTATAATTGGTAGAGGTCCCGAGGGGCTCGAGTGAGTTTCGGACGACTAACAGATCATTTTTGGCCTTTGGGAGATTTCTGATAGGTGGTGGTATTTTTCTTCAGATTTCCTTATACACGATCGCGTAAGTTTGTCTGTGATCGCGTAAGTTCATCTGCGATCGCGTAGGGTAATTTGGGCAGAGGTGACTTTGTTCTACGCGATCGCGTGAATAGGGTTGCGATCGCGTAGGCTTAATTTGGCAGCTGGAAAATTTGTTCTATGTGATCGCGTGGGAACGTTCGCGATCACGTAGGTTTGAGCGAGCTGTGCTATGCGAACGCGTGACTAAGGCCGCGTTCGCGAAGAGGAACGGAGGGAGAAGCTGGGCCACGCGCGCTTAATGCTTCAGAGAAAACATCGGGGTAAGTATTCTTAACTCAATCTTGGTTAGATTACCCGAATTTATCACTGTTTTTAACATTTAATTTGTGATTTAAGTTGGAAACAAATTTAAAAACGCTCTTGGATAGATTTGAGGATTTGAAGGTCGATTTGTGGTTGAATGGGCGTTCATATTTCTTAACTTTCGCCGGATTCCGAGACGTGGGCTCCACGGGCAATGTTGAGTTAATTTCGGAATTTTATTGAAAAATATAGTAATTTCTTATGGAATTGATTCTATAATTTTTGTTGATTGTATCGAATTAATTATGACTAGATTCGATTCGATCGGAGTCGAAATATCGAGGAAAAGGCATATTACTTGATTAAATTGGAGCAAGCCGAGGTAAGTGACTTGTCTAACCTTGTGTGGGGGAAATTCCCCCTAGGATTGGTATTTATGTGATAATTGAAATATATTGAAAGTCGTGTACACGAGGTGACGAGTGTGTACACGGACTATATGTGAAAGATTATATTTTCAAATTGCGTAGATCACTGTTGCGCATTAATTAAATTATTTTATTTTGTTATATTTTTCATCATTGATCTGATTTATATACTTTAAATTTACTTGACCTTCTCCTGCTAATTGTTTGTACCTGTTAGCTGAAACTTGGTTTCTTTTATTCGGTGTATTATTTGAAGGTGAAATTTCTTTAATTTAAATATTATAAAAAAATAAAGTATTTTACATTTAAAGATTTGATAATTAAAACAAGGTGGTAAATTTGTGAAATATTATATTTGCTGAATATTTTGTGAGATGTTCGTACAAATTGTGATGGAGCTATGAGCTCTTTATTGTGAAAAAATATCGTTGTTGATTTATTTTGGCAAATTAAAATATTTGGGCACTTGTGTCACGACCCCAAATTCCCTCCGTAGGAGGTCGTGATGGCACCTAATCTCTAAGAGTAAGTAAGCATATCAATGCGGAATAATAATAGATATCTAAAATAAATAAACTGTAATTCAAATAATTTTAACTCCCAAAACCCGGTATAAATAAGTCACAAGCTTCTAAAAATGTATCCTCAATGTCTATATATATCAAGGTCTAAAGAAAAATAAGGAAGAAACATAATAATGATAGAAGGGGACTCCGGAGTCTGCGGAAGCTGGCAGATATACCTCGAAGTCTCCGTACACAGGTAACTCACTGATGTCTGGGCTGGTAAGATGTACTTGGATCTGCACAAAAAGATGTGCAAAAGCATAGTATAAGTACACCACAACGGTACCCAATAAGTGCCAAGCCTAACCTCGGTAGAGTAGTGACGAGGTCAGGCCAGGCCTTACTGAAAAATAATAATGGCATGGTAAAATATTTATCAATATAATAAAATAAAATGACAATGGAAATGGATCATGTAGTGTGTCACCATTTAATTACACCAAATAATGGCAAATAATACCTCATGGAAACAAAACATAATTCTTTTCAACTTTAAGAAAATCACAACAATAATAAAAGGCAACGATGGCCATAAATCAATATCAATAAGGGCACTCCCGAGGTACCGCCTCGTAGTCAAAAATCATAAATAAATTCACAATATCTCATTTTCTTATACCACCGCGGGAGCCTTCACAATTTATTTTAAAGAAAATATTTTTCTCAAAATAGCGTCCTGCGTTTTAGCCATCCTTATCACACCGCATGACTTCTAGTAGTTTTCCCTACTAGCTACGCATATCAAGCCATCCTTATCTCACCGCATGCGTTTCAATACAGAGACCTTATGCCACGGCGTGCGTATCAATATCACAATTTATCACAATTTGCACACTCAAGTTCCCAAATATTTTAATTTGCCAAAATAAATCAACAAAAATATTTTTCCATAATAGAGAGCTCACGGCTCATGCCAAAATAATTCAACAATAATATTTTTTCACAATAAAGAGCTCACGGCTCCATCACAATTAGTACGAAAATCTCACAAAAATATTCGGGAATAAATAACTCAACAAAATAATATTTCAAAATATTTAATACGTTGCTTCAATACCAAATTTTAAAAGTCAAATACTTCATATTAATAATATTTAATTTAAAGAAAATAAACCTTCAAATAATGTACTGGATAAAAGAAACCAAGTTTCAACTAAACAGGTAAAATAATTAGTAGAAAAAGGTCAAGCAAATAAAAGAATATAAACATTAAATCAACGATGAAGAATATAACAAGGTAAAATTATTTAATTAATATGCAACAGTGATCTACAAAATTTAAAGACATAATCTTCCACATTTAGTCCATGTACACACTCGTCACCTCGTGTACACAACTTTCAATACATTATAATTTATCACTTCAATACCAAACCTAGGGGAAATTTTCCCCACACAAGGTTAGACAAGTCACTTACCTCGACTTGCTCCAATTTAATCTAGCAGCATGCATTTTCCTCGATTATTCGACTCTGATCGACTCGAATCTACTCAAAATTAATTCGATACAGTCAACAAAATTTATAGAATCAATACCATAAGAAAATACTACATTTTCAATAAAATTCGAAATTAACTCAAAAATTACCCGTAGGGCCCACGTCTCGGAATCCGGTAAAAGTTACTAAATATGAACGACCATTCAACCACGAGTCTAACCATACAAAAATGACTAAATTCTGATAATGATTCGACCCTCAAATCCTCAATTCTAGCCAAGATGGTTTTCAAAATTTTCCAACTAAAATCACCAATTAAATGTTAAAAACAGCGATGGATTCGGGTAATCTAACCAAGATTGAGTTAAGAACACTTTCCCCGGTGTTTTCTCTGAAAATCTCCCAAATATCGCCTCAATCAAAGCTCCAAATCGTTAAAAATGGAACTTAAACTCTTTTCCTCGTGATTTCTTCTCCGCGATCGTGAACTTCCACACGCGATTGCGAAGCACAATTTCAACACTACGAAAATTAACTCTACGCGGTCACAGAAAGTTTCACGCGATCGCGAAGAACTGACTCCGCAAATCTACGCGATCGCGAACCTTCTCACGTGATCGTGAAGCATTAAGCGCGTGTGGCCCAGCTCCTCCCTCCGTTCCTCTTCGTGAATGCAGCCTTAGTCACGCGTTCGCATAGCACAAGTCAGTCAAACCTACGCGATCGCGGACGTTCCCATGCGATCGCATAGAAAATATTTCCAGCTACCAAATTAAGCCTACGCAATTGCAACCCCATTCACGCGATCGGGTAGAACAAAGTCAACTCTGCCCAACCTACCCTACGCGATAACGTCCAGACCTCTCTTCATCGCGAACACGATAGGTCCCTCGCGTTCGCGAAGCACAAAATTGTGCTGCCTAACATTTGCTCTTCGTGAATGCAACCATGGCTTCGTGAACGCGAAGCTTTACCAATCTTACCCTTCACGAATGCGTCCAAGGCTTCGCAAACGCGACCACCACCTCGCGAACGCGTAGAACAAGGACCTGGGGTCCCAATTGCCTCATTACTCTTCGTGAACTCGACACCACTCCCACATTCACGATGCACACAAAGACCATACCTTCACGTTCGCGTCCTCCCCTTCGTGAACACGAAGAACAAAATCTCACTCTCAGAAAACACTCTTCGCGAATGCAGGGGCTCACTCACGAACGCGAAAGAGGAAATCAGAAAAATGCAGTAGCAGATATCAGCAATCTCACCAAGGCCAAAAATGATCCGTTAACCCCCCAGAACTTACCCGAGCCCCCCATGACCTCAACCAAATATACCATCAAGTCTTAAAATATCATACGAACTTAGTCGAACCTTTAAGTTTCCATAAACGACACCGGAACCTATCAAATCAAGTCCGATTGACCTCAAATTTTGCACACAAGTCATAAATAACATAATGGAGGTATTTAAATTTTCAGAATAGGATTCCGACCCCGATATCAAAAAGTCAAACTTCCAAAAAATTTAACTTTCGGTATTTCTAGTCTGATTCCACCACGGACCTCCAAATAATTTTCCGGACACGCTCCTAAGTCCAAAATCACCATACGGAGCTATTGGAATCATCAAAATTTTATTCCGGAGTCGTTTACATATAGGTTGACATCCAACGTACCTTTTCAACTTAAGTTTTAAACTTTTAAACTAAGTGTTCCAATTTATTCTAAAATCTCATCGGACCCGAGCCAATAGCCCCGACAAGTCATATAACAGTTATAAAGTGCAGAATGAGCATTAAATAGGGGAACGGGGCTACAACTTTTAAAATGACTGGCCGGGTCGTTACAACTTGAGGTGCAAATTATGATATATTGTGATATTGATACGCATGTGGTGGTATAAGGTGTAGGTATTGAAACGCATGCGGTGAGATAAGGGTGACTTGATATTCGTGGCTAGTAGGGAAAACTAGTAGAAGTCATGCGGTGTGACAAGGGTGGCTAAAATGCGGGATGCTATTTCGGAAAAAATATTTTCTTTAAAATAAACTGTGAAGGCTCCCGCGGTGATATAAAAAAAAATTGACTTTTCATGGCCTTGTCATTTTGACACGTGGCACGATCCTATTGGATTTTCTTGACTTGGCGTGCCATGTCATTTCACGTGTGGCACCAAACTGGACCTCTAGGAAGATGATATCTTGGGCTTAAAGAAATGGGCTCATCATATGTAGCTAACAAAATGGGCTAGCACAATGCCACGTGTCAAAATGATAAGGCCGTGCCAAGTTAAATTATAGAGCCAATAAGATTGTGCCATATGTCAAAATGACAAGGCATGCCAAGTCAAATTAAAAGGCCAATGAAACCGCACCAAGTGTGCAAGTGACATGTTCTGGCCAATCAAATACGGCCTTGTCACACTTCAATTTGATTGGTTGGAAAGAGTTTGTTCTTATTATAACTCTTCCCTCCCACAACTATAAATAGGGGTCTGCATAACTCAAAAAAGACACCAGAAGTTATAACAAGAAGCAAGAGAGAGCTCGTAGATCAAACGATGCAGATTTTTCTAAAAGATACAAGCGTTCAAGTGTTCTAAGGATTAAAAGATCAAGACGAAGATTCAAGAACAAGCTGCAAGCCCTTGGATTAAAAATACGTCAAGATCAAGATTAGGCCTCAAGCACTTGGATTAAAATAAAATAAAATTCAAGATTAAGCTCAAAAGCTCTTTTATTTACTAGTGGAAAGAAGAATCAGAGGATTCATAGAGATTGTAACACTCAAAATTTGAAATAAAATACTACGATTGTTGCAATATTTTTCTGCCTGATTTTATTTTCTCGACACACTTTATTGTCTACAAATTCTGACACGCCCGGTGGGACAATCTCTACCTCTCATCTCAACTTTTGAAATCACCAAAGTTCAAGAACATTGAAATGGCTTCAAAGAAATTCAACTCCAGTTCAACTTCCACTAAGGCTGCTAATCCAAGGTTCTATGCTTATGTGGAAAGCATCCTCGATGTTACCTTTGGAAGCTTTGGACCAGTTACGAGGAGCAAAGGAAGTTCGTTAGGACAACAAGCACCCGAAGTGTCATCCGCATTAACCCCTGTTTTCGGATCTTCATCCTCAAAAGGGGCAAGATCTTCCACAAACGTACCCGAAGGAGGAAGCGATGTTGCTGAAACGATCAAGAAAACTCTTGCTCTGCTTGACCTCTTCGGATCCAAGAACTCGGATGTGAAGGAAGATTATGATGCTTCAAGTGATGGATCCTCCCTACTTACACCACATAGCGTGATCCAATCAAGGATCAATTGGTGTGAAAATCCATGCTACTCTCCATCGTCCACGATAATCAAGCAAGCCATGGTGACAAACTCTTCATCTGTGGAGGAGTAGTTGACAAACTTGACGGAAGCAATCACTGGCTTGACCAAGTGCATGCAAAATCAAGATGCTAGAATCGATAAGCTAACAGATAGGGTGGGAATCTTGATGGAATAAGAATCCACCCATGCACCTGGAAAACTCCCAGAAGTTCAAGAGATTAATCCTCTCCCACGACAAGTTTCATCCACTAAGGAAATTCCAGTCTCTTCGGAAGGGATGATTCCAATCAATCAACTAAAGGAGTTCATTGAAGGGACTATAAAAAACAAATATGAATTCGCTTCCAGGTACTCCTTTACCTACACAAAGTCGTACACTTCAAGGATCGATATATTGAAGATGTCTGCTGGCTATCAACCTCCAAAATTTCAATAGTTTGATGGTAGAGGCAATCAAAAGCAACATGTGGCGCACTTCGTTGAGACATGCAACAATTCTGGGACTTGTAGAGATTACCTCGTCAAGAAGTTTGTCCATTTATTAAAAGTAATTACTTTTGATTGGTATACGGACCTCGAGGCTAGATCTGTTGATAGCTGGGATCAACTAGAGCAAGAATTCCTCAATCGCATTTGTAGCACAAGACGTACTGTGAGTATGATAGAACTTACAAATAATCGTCAATGAAAGGGTGAACCAGTTATCGACTTTATCAATCGTTGGAGGAATGCAAGCCTCAACTGCAAAGACAGGCTTAATGAAGCTTCAGACATAGAGATGTGCATCCAAGTCATGCATTGGGAATTGTGTTACATCTTGCAAGGTATCAAGCCTAGCACATTTGAAGAACTTGCAACTCATGCCCATGACATGGAATTGAGCATGGCCTCTGTTAGAAATGAAAGGTTGCCCATCTATGAACCTCGCAAAGGGAATGACAAGTAAGAAGTCATAAAATGGAGCAAGTTTGTACCAAGATCTGAAAACAAAGAAGCTATGAATGTCAACACATCACCTGTGAAGTTCACGACGAAGGTGATCAAGAAGCAGAGTATGAAATCCACTTCGTTCAAGATAAGCCAAGTGGAAAGTTGACTCTAAAAGAAATACAAGAGAAAGAGTACCCATTTCTGGATTCTGATGTGCCAGCCATTTTCGAAGAACTCCTCGAGTTAAATCTCTTAATCTTCCAGAGATGAAGCGGCCAAATGAAGTTGGGAAAACTGATGACCCAAATTATTGCAAATATCATCGACTTGAGAGCCACCCTCTAGAGAAGTGCTTTGTCTTCAAGGACAAAGTTATTGACTTGGCTCGTGAAAAGAAGATCGTGCTTGAAGATCAGAAAGCAAGCGCAAAGCAAGTCTCTATCATATTTGGCTCATTCAGTTCATTCAGTCCAGACGTATTAAGTAGTTTTAAAGAAAGTAAAGATGAAGAATTACTGGAGAACAACAAAGTTGAAGATGATCAACCTGAGGATGATAAAGGTTGGACGTTGGTGACTCGTCATAAGCACCACAGAAGGAGCCCACGAAAAGAATCAGTAGAACAACGAACAAGGAAAATGATGGTAAAAAGACCAAGGATATGGAATCCAGTTAAGCACTTGAAGAAAGAAAAAGTGGAGGTGCACCACCCTCAAAAGCCATGACTTCCAATGACCTTGGAGGAGTTTTTACCAAGTTGGTTCGCACGAAGATTTCCCACGGGGGTGTTGCCATGCTGACAGAGTGAAAGAAAAGAGTGATGACCTACCATTGGCAATATCATCGGAAAAACTGATCGATTCCAATCCTCAAGAAGTTAATTCTTGTGAGGAAAGATTCACGTTCACAAATGACGATCTTCTGCTAGGTGACACTCTTCATAACTGCCCATTGTACCCGGTTGGCTATATGCGTGATGAAAGGGTAAATCGAATTTTGGTTGATGGAGGATCCTTAGTGAATATTTTGCCTATTAGCACTGTGAAAGAACTTGGTATTCCCGTGAACGAACTCTCAGAAAGCCGTGTGATGATCCAAGGATTCAACCAAGGGGGCAAAGAGCCATAGGCGCGATCAGGCTGGAAATCATCATTGAATATATACAATCAAGTTCATGGATGCATGTGATCGATGCAAAGACAAGGATGAAGAGTCCACATTGTTCTACTTGAAGTTCTACTTGAAGAACCGCATTGTGAAGGAGCTAAACATTGATGATGTCATGAATGACAAGGATGATGAGTCCACGGCTAAGAGAGCTGAGGTCGTTGCTGACAAAACCAAAGTTGTTGCTGAGAAGGTACACCCCAATTCAAATAAGTCTCATAAAGGGAACATTGTGTCTCACGGCACTCCTTACAAAGCGAACAAATGAAGGTTTTGATCCTAATGCTTACAGGCTATTTGCAAAAGCTGGATACCATCCTAATGAGCCGTCAAAGTTAGGGAAGCTACCATCAGAAACTGCGATAAGACAACCATGTGAAGGTTTGGGATACAAGTAACCGTCACCAGTGCGCATCTCCATAAGAAGGGAAAGCATCAATTATATCACTGTAGAAGATGAATCTGCCGCTTCTAACAAGCCTTCTATCTTTGATCGACTTGGAAAATCAACTGTGAGGACTTCCGTGTTTGAGAGATTGGGTCCATTAAAGAAGGGGAACAAGTTCCAGAGAAATTTTCAAAGCATAAGAACACCCGTTTAGCCCAAAATCCAAAAGATCTCTAAGGATTTCCAAAGTTTGGTTCCTTCTAGAATGAGGCGACAAACAAAACATGTGGTTTCATGTAAAGAAGTACTGAAAGTAAAGCCATATACTGTCATCTACACAAAGGAATATGACGAAGCTGAATAAAGTGTGGGTTCTTTGTATTATGTTACTGTACAAGGCGAGAATGGTGTTAAATCTTCAATGGAGGATAATGCAGAATTGGAGGATGTTTTACCATGTTATCACATATCCTTCAATGATGGGGACCCTCAAGAAGATGAAGATGCAAAAGATGCTCCACCGAAACTTGAAAAAGGGGTGAATGCAACGATTGATTCCTTAAAAGAAGTTAACCTTGGCACTGATGAAGAACCAAGACCCACCTACCTAAGTGATTTAGTAGAAGTTGATGAAGAAAGCACTTATATTGAGTTACTCAAGGAGTTTAGGGATGTCTTTGCTTGGAGTTACAAAGAAATGCCTGGCTTGGACACTAAAGTAGCAGTCCATCACCTTGCAGTCAAGAATGGCGCTCGTCCTGTTAAGCAAGATCAAAGGCGCTTTAGGCCGGACTTGGTTCCCCTGATTGAAACCAAAGATTGATGCTACTACTGGTTATGAGGCAATGTCTTTCATGGACGGTTCGTCCGGATATAACCAAATTCGCATGGCACTAAAAGATGAAGAGCTTACTGTTTTTTGCACCCCCAAGGGTATTTATTGCTACAAGGTAATGCCTTTTGGCTTGAAGAACGCTAGTTCTACTTACCAAAGGGCTATGTAGAATATTTTTGACGATCTTCTCCACAAGAATGTCAAATGCTATGTGGACGACTTGGTGGTAAAATCAAGAGAGAAGGGTGACCACTTGAAAGACATGAGAATGGTGTTTGAGTTGCTCCGGAGGTACCAACTTAGGATGAATCCATTGAAATGCGCCTTTGGAGTTACTTTCAGAAACTTCCTTGGTTTCATTGTTCGACATCGAGGGATTGACATTGATCAAGCCAAAGTAGATGCAATCTTGAAAATACCTAAGCCTCGGGATATTCACGAATTGAAAAGTCTGCAAGGAAAGTTAGCATACCTTAGGAGATTCATCTCAAACCTAGCTGTGAGGTGCCAACCATTCAGTCGCCTTATGAAGAAAGATGTCCCTTTTAAATGGGACCAAGCGTGTAGCAATTCCATTGAGAGCATTAAATCCTACTTGATGAAGCCTCCAGTTTTGGCAGCCCCTATACTTGGAAAGCCACTGATACTATACATTTCAGCACAAGAAAGGTCTGTTGGAGCGCTGTTGGCCCAAGAAAATAGTGAAGGGAAAGAAAACTACCTTTACTACTTGAGCAGGATGATGACACCAAACGAGATGAATTATTCGCCAATTGAAAAGTTGTTTTTGGCGCTAGTCTTCTCAATTCAAAAGTTGAAGCACTACTTTCAAGCTCATGTTCTCCGTCTTGTTTCAAAGGCAAATCCCATCAAGTTCATGATGTCAAAACCTGTTCGTAGTGATCGACTAGCGAGATGGTACCTCCAATTTCAACAATTCGAGATTTTGTACATCCCTCAAAAGGCTATAAAAGGAAAAACATTGGCAGACTTCTTGGCAGATCATCCGATACTTGATGACTGTGAGCTAATTGACGAACTACCTGATGAGGATGCAATGGCCGTTGAAGTTCAACCTCCATGGAAGATGTAATTTGATGGTGCTGCGCATCGTGGAAGAGCTGGTGCTAGCGTAGTATTTGTCACTTCCCAAGGTGAAGTCTTGCCCTACTCCTTCACCTTGACACAACTTTGTTCCAATAATGTTGCCGAGTATCAAGCATTAATACTTTGGCTTGAAATGGCCGTTGATATGAAGCAATTTTAATTGCAAGTCTTTGGTGACTCCCAGTTAGTGGTCAATAAGCATTTAGGTAGTTACGAGGTCAAGTAGCCTAAACTACGCCCATATCATGATTACGCTAAAATTTTAATGGGGTGGCTCGGTGATGTGACTATTCTGCATGTGCCAAGGAAAGAAAATAAGAAGGTCGATGCTTTAGCTTCCCTAGCTTCATCGTTAACCCTGCCTAATCAAGCGTAAGTTACTCTCTGCCAAAAATGGGTAGTACCGCCGCTAAATGAGGCTGAAGGTGAAGAAAATGAACGCAAGCATCTTGTCGCTGTTTCTCAAGTTGAGAAAGAAGAATGGCGACAACCCCTTACCGACTACTTATGTTATGGGATACTTTCAGAAAATATGAGGAGAAGGACTGAAATCTGTCGTCGTGCACCTCGCTTCCTTTACTACAAAGATACTCTATATAGAAGTTCATTCGAGGGAGTACTCTTGCGATGCTTAGGGGAAGAATAAACACTTCAAGCTTTTGAAGAGGCACATTCTGGTGTATGTGGTTCACACCAGTTTGGACCAAAGCTTCACTTCCATAGAAAAAGGATGGGATATTATTGGCCAACGATGGTAAAGATTGCTTGGACTACGCTTGAAGATGCCAGGCTTGTCAATTCCTTGCGAATTATATTCATCATCCTCCTGAAGTGTTACACCCGACTGTTGCATCCTGGCCGTTTGAAGTTTGGGGATTGGATGTTGTTCGACCACTGCCAAAGTCCTCTGGTGGGAACCTATACATCTTGGCTGCAACTGACTACTTCTCAAAATGGGCTATAGTTGTTGCTCTTAAGGAAGTAAAGAAGGAAAATGTTGCAAGTTTCATCCGAGTAAACATTATCTATCGCTTTGGCATTCCTCGTTACATAATAACGGATAATGGCAAGTCGTTCGACAATAGGTTGATGAACAAGATTTGTGAACTCTCTGTCTTCAAGCAACGTAACTCTTCTATGTACAATGTTGTTGCCAATGGTCCAGCCGAGGCATTCAACAAGACTCTATGCAACTTGTTAAAGAAAGTCATCTCCAAATCCAAAGGGGATTGGCATGACCGCATGGAGGAAGCTTTGTGGGCATATAGGACAACTCATCGCACGCCAACACAAGCGACCCCTTATGCACTCATTTATGGAGTTGAAGCCGTCTTGCCACTCAAGCGTCAAATACCTTTATTACGATTAGCTATTCAAGAAGGCATCACTGATGAAGAAAATGCTCGACTTCGATTAGCAGAGTTGGAGGCTCTTGATGAGAGAAGGTTGGAAGCTCAACAGAATCTTGAATGTTATCAAGCTCGATTGTCTCGCACCTTCAATAAAAGAGTTGGCCCAAGATCCTTTCAAGTAGGAGATCAAGTCTTTGCCATAAGAAGACCCATTATTACTTCCCATAAACCTGTAGGGAAGTTCACTTCAAAATGGGATGGGCCATATGTTGTGCAAGAAGCTTATTCAAGTGGGGCTTACAAGCTGGTTGATGCAGATGGCATGAGAATCGGCCCTATTAATGGAAAGTTTTTGAAGAAGTATTATCCTTGAAGTTGCAACGCTCCTTGACGCATGAGTCTAAACTGCATGTTCCTACACTCCTGGCCTGCATGCGTCTAAACTATGTAAGGTCCACCAAAAAACAAATAGTCCGCTAGGTTGAAAACCTCGAAAGAGGCGCCCTAGGCAAAAGTTAGGACATTAAAAAATAAATCCGCTAGGTTGAAAACCTCGAAATAGGCGGCCTAGGCAAAAGTTAGGACATAAAAAATAATCACCCATTCTGAACTACGGTATGACTTGATCCTCTTCACCGAGGTACGTAGGTAGCTTAGAATTTTATTCTGAGTTCAGTAGTATGATTTCAAAAGATACATAGTGCCCCAATAGTTTTTCAAATGAAGTACGATGGAATGTAATCCATTCAATCAGTACTTGAAAATAGAGTTGAGATACCATTTTTCTGTTAAACTTTAGGTCCCATTTGATTTAAAGGGGGCAAGCTGCTATGGTAAAATATTGTCTTCACTGAAATGATGACAATGTTTGCATCAAAGTCTGGGGATCCGCTATGTCTTCATGTTCGCATAAACTTCAAGTTTGTTGGACTTCATATTCGCTCACTGCCAAAAAAAAGGGGGAAGAGAAGAGAGTCGTCAGAAAGGAACACAAGTATAAGAAGAAAGACTACTTGACACAACGTCCCAAATTCAGTGAGACTTGAACCCAAGATATTTGTGATAATGGAGCTCTTGAATTATACTGATAGCAAGAAGAACGTCTTGTGATCCCGAGGCTTCCATACCAAAACATAAAAGTTTTGAAGAAGTCATGCCAATTCAGAACTATCGGTATATCAAAATCTGATGTTGATTTTGAAATACTATTTGAAACTATCCTTAAGGTATTAAATCCTACATTTAGTACATGTCTTAAATCTTGCAGTCTATTTTTCATGAAACTATCAACGTGTCGGAATCTAAAGTTAGATTCAAAATAATATCTGAGACGATTCTCAAAATGTTTGATTCTAAATTTTATATATGTATTATATTTTGAAGTCTAGTTTCCATGAAATTAAACGGTTTACAATTTTGACCTTTCTACACCAATATATGAATTGTTTGGTGAGACTGCGCAAATCTAAAATTTTTAACGTGGTGGAATCAAAAGTTAGTTTCAAAATATTACCGGCTGCGATTCTGAAGGTGTTTGATTCCGAATTTTTGATATGTCTTAGACTTTAAAGTTTAGTTTTTAAGAAATCAAATGGCTTATATTTTTGACATCCTCACATTGAGATAAATATTTCCTACCACAAATGGTTCAAAGGTAATGAATAATATTATCTTCAAAAGACAAATGAGGATGTATATTCAAATACAGAGAACTTCGAGACATGAACGATAGATATGTTTAAAAGAAAGCAAAGTTCTATTTTGTGGATGTCAATGCATCATGTTATGCAAGCAAATATTGATATTGAACCGGAAAAAAGGGATGTTCATGTCGTAGTTTTTCTTTTAAAGGTTTTCATTGCGAACTTTTAAAGGTATTCGCCTTCGACTTTTAAAAGTTTTATTGCGAACTTTTAAAGGTGTTCTTCGTTAAATTTTAAAGGCATCCGAATTTTTATGGTTTTTGTTCCGAACCTTTAAAAGATGTACGTCTCGAATTTTGAAATGTGCCTGTCTTAAACTTTTAAAAGTGCTCATGGCAAACTTTAAAGAGTCCTCACTGCCAACTTTTAAATATTTCTACAACGAGCTTTTAAAGGTCTTCACCGCGAATTTTTACAGGTCTTCATCGTATTCTTTTAAAAGTGTTCACCGCAAACTTTTAAAGGAATTCACTGTAAAGTTTTAAAGATCTTGACCATGAGCTTTTAACGATCTTTGAAAGAACTTTTATTGGTCTTTGCCATAAATTTTAAAGGTTTTCATCGCGGACTTTTATGGGATTCGCCGCAAATTTTAAAGGTTTTCATCGCGAGCTTTTAAGGGTTTCGCCACGAATTTTTAAAGGTCCTCATTGCGTGCTCTTAAAGGTTTTCACCGCGAACTTTTAAAAGTCTTCATCGTAAACTTTTAGAGATCTTGACCACGAGCTTTTAAGAAACTTTGCACGAACGTTTATGGGTCTTTCCCACAAATTTTAAAGGTCTTAATCGTGAACTTTTAAAGGTATTCATCTCGAACTTTTGAATTACTTCATAGTTTGATGAAGCTAATTCTAAAAGAAAAGAAAAAAAGAAAAAAATACACAACAACGTACAAAAAAAAGAAAGCACAGGAAAAGAAGAATAAATTACCTTTGCGTCAATGCCTCCAAGTCGTCAAAAATTGACTCAAAGCAATTTGCAGACGCTGAAATTGGCACTAAAATTTGTACTAGTGGAATAAAGGGTGTGTGGTATTTATAGATGTCAAAAGTCACCTATCAAAAATTCATTATCGATGTGGGATCATGTGTATACGTGGTAGATACTCCTTCCTTACAAATACAAAGAATGACACTAGCAACCCAATTTGAAGTCAATTATACTTCCTGAAGCATTTCAATTTCGGATAAGGGTCTGATTTGCCCTTCTACTATCATAAATAGGCCTTATTTACCCTCCGTTTAATTTTTCTATCAAAAATATCATTACCGTTATACATTAGGTTATTATTTACCCCTTAAACGTTTAAAAGAGTTATATTTACCCTTCGTTATACTTTAGGATCATATTTACCCATCTACTTTTCAAAAATGATTACATTTGCCCTTCGTTATACTTTCTTGACATATTTATCCTTACAATTATACCCTACATTTACCTTCATCCGGTAGATCGCCATATCCCACCTTTGTTTTCCTACATGGGGCCTATGTGAATTTTTTTTTCTTCTAATTTAAATATGGTCACTTATTTAAGATAATTTAACCCGCCCACCCAATTTAAATAAGACACACTAACTAAAATAAATGGAAATCATAATTTCCAATCCTCCCCACCCCCACAAACAATAACTTTGAACTCAAAATCACTAATCTAATATAACTCACAATTATTGCAGTAACCAAAGTAAATTACAAGAAGTTACACAACAATGGAGTTAATGAAGTCCTATTTAAATTGGGTGGGCGGGGTTAAATTATCTTAAATAGGTGACCACATTTAAATTGGAAGAAAAGAAATCCACATAGGCGCCATGTAGGAAAACAAAGGTGGGACATGGCGATCTGCCGGATGAGGGTAAATGTAGGGTATACTTGTAAGGATAAATATGTCAAGAAAGTATAACAAAGGACAAATGTAACCCTTTTTGAAGAGCAGAGAGGTAAATATGATCTTAAAGTATAACGAAGGCAAATGTAACCCATTTTAACGCGTAAGGGTAAATATTAACCTAATGTATAACTATAGGGATATTTTTGATAAAAAATATAAACGGTGAGTAAATAAAATCTATTTATGATAGTAGATGGGTAAATCAGACCCTTATCCGATTCAATTTCGGAATCCTACAAATAACGGCTCATAGATAATGTCCCGAATTATCCGCATGCCACGTCTGGGAGTCCAAGGATTTGCGTAAAGAAAAGGAAAATATTCCCTGTTAAAAGAACGTGATTGGAAGCAAAATAAGTGGACAAAGTAATATGATCATTGATTGTCCATGTCATGACAAATTTGACAGTTTAAAAATCAAAATGTAGTGCCATTTGTCTCTTGTGAGAGACATGCACTGAAAATCATGATTCAAAAATAAGGATATAAACTTTTCACAAGAGAATAATCGAAACGTTTTATAGTTTGCTCTAGTAATCCAGTGTAATTATCATACTTCAGGCCCAGTTTTCAAAAGTTTAGATACCCGACAAGTCTTGAATTATGAGGTATTTGTAGGCATATAAAATTTATAGGATTCAAGTTTAATAAATAATTTAAATTATATTTTAAATATACTACTCCAAATAAGTATAATGAGCTAAAATAATTGAATTAATTACATAATTCAATATATATGGATTAAATAAATAAGTCCAAATTCATTGGGCTAGTCCATTTAGTTGAGCTACATATAATGAGCCCATTTCTTTAAGCCCAAGATATCATCTTCCTAGAGGTCCAGTTTGGTGCCACACGTGAAATGACGTGGCACGCCAAGTCAAGCGGAAGAGCCAATAGGATCTTCCCACGTATCAAAATGACAAGGCCATGCCAAGTCAAATTAAAGAGCCAATAAAATTATGCCACGTGTTAAAATGACAAGGCATGCCAAGTCATTTTAAAAAGCCAATGAAACTTCGCCACATGTGCAAGTGACATGTTCTGGCCAATCAAATGCGGCCTTGTCACACTTCAATTTGATTGGTCGGAAAGAGTTTGTTCTTATCATAAATCTTCCCTCCCACAACTATAAATAGAGGTCTGCATAACTAAGAATAGACACCAGAAGTTATAACAAGAAGCAAGAGAGAGCTCGTAGATCAAACGCTGCAGATTTCTCTAAAAGCTATAAGTGTTCTAAAGATTAAAAGATCAAGAAGAAGATTCAAGAACAAGCTGCAAGCTCTTGGATTAAAAATACGTCAAGATCAAGATCAGGCCTCAAGCACTTGGATTAAAATAAAATAAAGTTCAAGATTAAGCTCAAAAGCTCTTTTATTTACTAATGAAAAGAAGAATCAAAGGATTCATAGAGATTGTAACACTCAAATATTTGAAATAAAATACTACGATTGCTGCAATAGTTTTCGGCCTGATTTTATTTTCTCGACGTAATTTATTGTCTACAGGCACCTCGGGAGTGCCCTTATTGATATTGATTTATGGCCGCAATTGCCTTTGGTTATTGTTGTGATTTTCTTAAAGTTGAAAAGAATTATGTTTTGTTTTCATGAGATAATATTTGCGGTTATTTGGTGCAATTAAAGGGTGACATACTACTTGATTCATTTCCATTGTCATTTTATTTTATTATATTGTTAAACATTTTTACCATGCCATTATTATTTTCCAGTAGGGCCTGACCTGACCTCGTCACTACTCTACCGAGGTTAGGCTTGGCACTTACTGGGTACCGCTGTGGTATACTCATGTTACGCTTTTGCACATCTTTTTGTGCAGATTCAGGTACATCTTACCAGCCCAGACATCCGTGAATTACCTGTGCACAGAGACTTTGAGGTATATCTGCCAGCGTCCGCAGACTCCGGAGTCCCCTTATATCATTATCATTTTATGCTTCCTTATTTTCTTTAGACCTTGATAAATGTAGAGACATTGGGGATAAAGTTTTACAAGCTTGTGACTTATTTCTACCGGATTTTGGGAGTTGTAAGTATTTACATTGCAGTGCATTTATTTTAGAGGTCTATTGTTATTTTCGCGTTGATAGGCTTACCTAGTCTTAGAGATTATGTGCCATCACGATATCCTACAGAGGGAATTTAGGGCCGTGACAAGTTGGTATTAGAGCTCTAGGTTAATAGGTGTTGTGAGTCACAAGCAGGTTTAGTAGAGTCTTGCGGATCGGTACGGAGACGTCTGTACTTATCTTTGGGAGGCTATGAAACTGTTAGGAAAACATTCACTTCTTTGATTCCTTATCGTGCATATTTGTTGACTTCAAAGTTCTAAACCATTGTCTTTCTATTCTTTCACAGATGGTGAGAACACGCACAACTAGATTTGATGATCAGACACCCGAGCCCCCTGTTGGAGACGCAAGAGGCCGAGGAAGACCACATGGTGCAGCCAGAGCACCTGCACGAGCTGCTGCACCAGAGCCACCAGTAGCTCTAGTTGGAGAACAGGCACCTGAAACGCATGTTATTACTCCTGCACTTCAGGAGACTCTTGCCTAGTTTCTGAGCATGTTTGGCACACTAGATCAGGCAGGATTAATCCCACTTTCTTCTACCACATCTCAGGCTGGGGAAGGAGCACAGAATCCCGCCGCCCGTACTCCAGAGCCACGGGCCCAAGTTGATCATGCCCCAGAGGTTATAGTAGTGCAACCAGTTATCCCAGTTTGGCCCGCGATTAGGACAACAGTTTCAGAGGGGGAGCAGCTCAAGCTCGAGAGGTACAAGAAGTACCACCCTCCCGCTTTCAGCGGTTTAGCTTCAGAGGATGATCAAGGTTTTCTGGAGGAATGTCATCGTATACTTCGTACTATGGGTATTGTGGATTCTAGTGGGGTTTCTTTCACGGCATTCCAGTTTAGAGGAGCAGCCTACCAGTGGTCGCGGGCATATGAGTTGGATAGTCCGGCCGAGGCAACTTCACTCACTTGGACTCAATTTTTAGATATGTTCTTAAGGGAGTATGTTCCTCAGAGTCTTAAAAATGCATGGCGCGCAAAGTTTGCGTAGCTGCGCCAGGGTTCTATGACCGTGTCAGAGTATTCAGTCAGATTTATTTAGTTGGTTAGGCGTACACCAGCCTTAGTTGCTACTGTTCGAGAGCGGGTTCGCAGAGTTATTGAGGGTCTCCACCCTAGTATCAGATTCAATATGGCCCGAGAGCTAGAGATGGATATCACATACCAACATGTGGTGTCAATTTCTAGGAGATTGGAAAGAATGCGGATCCGAGAGAGGGAAGAGAGGGAAGCTAAGAGACCCCAAGATTCTGGCACATATAATAATTCTCATGCCCCAGTTGCAGCCTGTGACGGTAGAGGTTATGTGAGTCGTCCTATTCATTCAACACTTCCAGCTTCCAGTGGTATTACGGCTACTCCCAAATTTAGGAGGGGTTCACCTCCATATATTTCTCAGGCCCTACCCATCCTACAGGTCCCTCAGACTTCTCAGGCCATGATTACTACACCAGTTTCCACTCCACCTGCACAACCAGCTAGAGGTGGAGATAGGACAGGTAGAGGTCGCCCTAAAAGGGGAGGCCAAGCCATATATTATGCCCTTCCTGCTATGACAGAGGCCGTTTCATCCGATTTTGTTATCACATGTATTATTCCGATCTGTCATAGAGATGCATCAGTCTTATTTGATCCAGGCTCCACTTATTGTTATGTGTCATCTTATTTTGCCCCGTATTTGGGCGTATCCCGTGATTCCTTGAGTTCTTTTGTTTATGTATCTACACCCGTGGGTGGATCTATTATTGTGGTTCGTGTGTATCGGTCGTGTTTAATTGTTATCAGTGGTTTTGAGACCAGAGTTGATTTATTATTGCTCAGTATAGTGGATTTCGATATTATTTTGGGCATGGACTGGTTGTCGCCTTATCACACTATTCTTGATTGTTACGCCAAGACGGTGACATTGGCTATGCTAGGTGTACCACAGCTAGAGTGGAGAGGTACCTCAGATCATGTCCCTAGCAGGGTTGTTTCATTTCTTAAAGCTCAACGAATGGTTGAGAAGGGGTGTGATGCGTATCTGGCCTATGTGAGAGACGTTATTATTAATACTCCTACCGTGGAGTCAGTTCATGTAGTAAGGGATTTTCCTGATATATTTCTAGCGGATCTTCCAGGTATGCCACCAGACAGGGATATTGACGTTGGCATTGATTTGTTATTGGGCACTCGGACAATTTCTATTCCACTATATCGTATGGACCCAATAGAGTTGAAAGAATTAAAAGAACAGTTACATGAGTTGCTTGATAAGGGCTTCATTCGACCCAGTGTATCGCCTTGGGGTGCTCTTGTCTTATTGGTGAAGAAGAAGGATGGTTCTATGCAGATGTGTATTGATTACCGCCAACTGGACAAGGTTACAGTGAAGAACATGTATCTATTTCCATATATTGATGACCTATTTGATCAGCTTCAGGGTTCCAGAGTGTTCTCTAAGATCGTCTTACGTTCAAGCTATCATCAATTGAAGATTCAGGAGCCAGAAATCCCAAAGACTGCTTTTAGGACTCGGTATGGTTATTATGAGATTCTTGTAATGTCATTTGGGCTGACAAACGCCCCAACAACATTTATGCATTTGATGAACAGTGTATTTCAACCTTATCTTGACTCTTTCGTCATTGTATTTATTGATGACATTCTGGTGTATTCCCGGAGTAAGGAGGATCATGAGCAGCACTTGAGGACTGTGCTTATGATTTTGAGAGAAAGGAAGTTATATGCAAAAATTTTAAAGTGTGAATTATGGCTTGATTCAGTGGGATTTTTGGGTCATATAGTTTCGTGCGAGGGAATCAAGGTAGATCCGAAGAAGATTGAAGCAGTACAGAGTTGGTCCAGACGGTCTTCAGTTACCGAAATCCGGAGTTTCCTTGGTTTGGCAGGGTATTATCGCCGATTTGTAAAGGGTTTCTCTTCTATTGCTGCATCTATGACCAAATTGACCCAGAATGGTGCTCCGTTCAGGTAGACCAAGGAATGTGAGGAGAGCTTCCAAAAGCTCAAGACAGCTTTGACTACAGTCCCAGTATTGGTATTACCTATAGGTTCAGGGTCTTATAGTGTGTATCGTGACGCATCGCGTATTGGTCTCGGCGCAGTATTGATGCACGACAGTAGGGTGATTGCCTACGCGTCCAGACAGTTAAAGGTGCATGAGAAGAATTATCATGTACATGACCTTAAGTTGGCAGCTATTGTTCATGCCTTGAAGATTTGGCGGTATTATTTGTACGGTGTTCATTGCGAGGTCTACACCGATAACCGGAGTCTACAATATTTGTTTAAACAGAAGGATCTAAATTTGCGACAGTGGAGATGTTTGGATTTGCTTAAGAATTACGATATCACCATTCTCTAACCTCATAGGAAGGCCAATGTAGTGGCCAATGCCTTGAGTCGTAAGGCGGAGAGTTTGGGAAGCTTAGCATATTTACCGACAGCAGAGAGGCCTTTAGCCTTGGATGTTCAGGCCTTGGCCAACCAGTTTGTTAGACTGGATGTTTCCGAGTAGAGACGAGTTTTGGCTTGTGTGGTTTCTTAGTCTTCTCTTTATAACCGTATAGGGAACAACAATATGATAACCCCCATCTGCTTGTCCTTAAGGACACAATTCAGCACGGTGACGCCAAGGAAGTCGCAATTGGAGATGACGGTGTATTACGGATGCAGGGAAAGCTATGTATGCCTAACGTAGATGGTTTGCGCGAATTAATTCTCTAGGAGGCTCACGGTTCGCGGTACTCAATTCATCCGGGTGCTATGAAGATGTATCAGAACTTGAGGTAACATTACTGGTGGAGGAGGATGAAGAAAGACATAGTGGAATATGTAGCTCGGTTCCTAAATTATCAGCAGGTGAAGTATGAGCATCAGCGACCAGGTGGGTTGCTTCAAAAGTTAGAGATTCCAGAATGGAAATGGGAGCAGATCACTATGGATTTTGTTGTTGGGCTCCCACGGACTCAGAGGAAGTTCGATGCAGTTTGGGTGATTGTGGATAGGCTTACCACGTCAGCTCATTTCATTCCTGTGATGACTACCTACTCTTCTGAGCAGTTGGCTCGAATCTATATTCGCGAGATTGTCAGACTTCACTGCGTACCGGTATTTATCATCTCTGACCGAGGTACGCAGTTTACATCATGGTTCTGGAGGGCAGTACAACGTGAGTTGGGTACTCGGGTAGAGTTGAGTACAACATTTCACCCTCAGACGGACGGGCAGTCCGAACGCACCATTTAGATACGGGAGGATATGCTTCGTGCGTATGTGATAGATTTTGGGGGTGCTTGGGATCCGTTCATACCACTTGCAGAGTTTGCTTACAACAACAGTTACCAGTCAAGCATTCAGGTGGCTCCGTATGAGGCCTTGTATGGTAGGCGGTGCCGGTCTCCAGTGGGTTGGTTCGAACCGGGCGAGGCTAAACTATTGGGTACATACTTGGTTCAGGATGCCTTGGAAAAGGTTAAATTGATTCAGAATCGACTTCGTATAGCCCAATCTAGATAGAAACGTTATGCGGATCGGAAGGTTCATGATGTTGCATTCATGGTTGGTGAGCGGGTTTGCTCCGTGTTTCGCCTATGAAGGGTGTGATGTGGTTCAGGAAGAAGGGCAAGTTGAGCCCTAGGTATATTAGGCCTTTTGCAATTCTTGAGAGAATTGGAGAGGTGGCTTAAAGACTTGCACTACCACCTAGTCTCTCTGCAGTTCATCCGGTATTCCATGTTTCTATGCTTCGGAAGTATCACGGCGATCCGTCTCATATGTTAGACTTCTGTTCAGTTCAGTTCAGTTGGAACAGTGGCTATTTTGGACAGGCAGGTTCGAAAGTTGAGGTCAACGAACATTACTTCCGTGAAGGTTCAGTGGAGGGGTCATCCGGTCGAGGAGGCAACTTGGGAGACCGAGCAGGATATACGCAGCTGGTATTCTCATCTTTTCACCACTCCAGGTATAATTCTAAACTCGTTCGAGGACGAACGTTTGTTTAAGAGGTGGAGGATGTAACGACCCAGACAGTCGTTTTAAAATATGTAGCCATGTTCCCCTATATAATGCTCATTATGTACTTTATAACTATTATATGATTTTCCGGGGTAATTGATTCGGGTCCGACGAGATTTTTTGAATAAATTGGAACACTTAGTTCCAAAGTTTAAAACTTAAGTTAAAAAGGTAGGCTGGATGTCGACCTATGTGTCCCCTGAATAAATTTTTGATGATTCCAATAGCTCCGTATGGTAATGTTGGACTTATGAGCGTTTCCGAAAAATTATTTGGATGCCCGTAGTTAAATTAGGCTTGAAATGGCTAAAATAAGAATTTAAGTTTAGAAGTTTGACCGGGGAGTTGACTTTTTTATATCAGGGTTGGAATCCAGTTCTGAAAATTTTCTTAGCTCCGTTATGTCATTTATGACTTGCGTGAAAAATTTGAGGTCAATCGGACTTGATTTGATAGGTTCCAGCGTCGTTTGTAGAAATTGAAAGTTTCAAAGTTCATTAGGCTTGAATCTATGTGTGATTCATTTTTTTAGTATTGTTGGGTGTGATTTGAGGAGTCGACTAAGTTCGTATGATATTTTAGGACTCGTTGGTATATTTGGTTGAGGTCCATAGGGGCTCGGGTGAGTTTTGGACGTTTAACAGATCATTTTTGGCCTTTGGGGGATTTCCGATAGCTGCTGGTATTTTTCCTCAGATTTCCTTCTAGTGAGGCTGCACCTCGGTAGTGCCCTTATTGATATTGATTTATGGCCGCAGTTGCCTTTGATTATTGTTGTGATTTTCTTAAAGTTGAAAAGAATTCTGTTTTGTTTTCACGAGATATTATTTTCCATTATTTGGTGTAATTAAAGGGTGACATACTACTTGATTCATTTCCATTGTCATTTTATTTTATTATATTGTTAAATATTTTTACCATGCTTGGCACTTACTGGGTACCGCTGTGGTGTACTCATGCTATGCTTCTGCACATCGTTTTGTGCAGATCCAGGTACATCTTACCATCCCAGACATCAGTGAGTTACTTGTGCACAGAGACTTCAAGTTATATCTGCCAGCGTCCGCAGACTCCGGAGTCCCCTTCTATCATTATCATGTTGCTTCCTTATTCCTTTAGACCTTGATAAATTTAGAGACATTGAGGATAAATTCTTAGAAACTTGTGACTTATTTGTACCGGGTTTTGGGAGTTGTAATTATTTGAATTGCAGTGCATTAATTTTAGATTTCTATTGTTATTTCCGCATTGATAGGCTTACTGTCACGACCCAAACTCACCTATAGGTCATGATGTCTCCCAGCATCCCAGCTAGGCAAGCCAACTAATGATTTAAACATATATTCATTTCCTTAAAACTTATCTGAGTAATCAATCTTTTCGAAATTCAAAGTGTAAGGAAGATGTAAAAACAAAATACGATAAATCAAAACACAAGTAAAATAATTAAATCCAGAAATTTCTACTAGTGTATGTGCCAAGACCTGGTGTCACAAGTATATGAGCATCTAGTAGATTATACAAAAATTATAAATACTGTCTGAAATGAAATAGACAGAATAAAAATTCATGAAGAGGCACTAGTTGCTGCAGAACGGCTCAGAAAACAGCTCACCATTAAGCCTCTGGATAACGCAGGTGAGCACCGATAGGTCCAACTATAGCACCTGTCTCAGGTCCTGCATAAAAAAGGGCAGCAAGTGTAGCATGAGTACATAAACAACGTGTATCCAGTAAGTATCAAGCCTAATCTCGAAGAGGTAGAGACGAGATGACCGACATGGACACTCACTAAGGGTCAATAATAATAAATAAAATAAAAATAGCAATATCTAGATCGGCATGATTTATAGAATTAATAATAATTTTCTTTAACCAGCAGAAATAATTAAATTCCTTCAATTCCATTAAATTTCCAATTTATCAATTAGCATTTACAGGAATAACAAGAATTTCCTTAACAAGCAAAGATGATCAATTCTTTCAATTCCAAATTTAATTCCTAAATTACCCGGACTTTTAGCATTAATAGTAGCTACGCACGGACTCTCGTCACCTCGTGCGTACGTAGCCCCCACAATTAGCGACAATTATTAATTTAATCACCTATGAAGTAATTTCTCCCTCACAAGATTAGACAAGAGACATACCTCAACTTGCTCCAATTTAATCCACTAGAAGGCCTTTTCCACGATTATCCAACTCTGTCTGGGTCGAATCTAGCCAAAATAATTCGATACAATCACTAAAAGTTATCGGAATCAATTCCATAAAACAATACTAAATTTTTCAATAAAAATCCAAAATTAATTCAAACATTGTCCGTGGGGCCCACATCTCGGAATCTGGTGAATGTTACGAAATATGAACGCCCATTCAACCACGATTCTAACCATGCCAATTAATTGTTCAAAACAGTGATGGATTCGGGTAATCTAACCAAGATTGAGTTAAGAACACTTACCCCGATGTTTTCTCCGAAACACTCCCAAATATCGCCTCAATCCGAGCTCCAAATCGTTAAAATTGAAAAATGGGACGAAGTCCCATTTTCAGAAGTTAAACTTTCTACCTAGTCTTTTTCCTCTATGCGATCGCGGCCAAAGGCACGCGATTGCGAAGAACAAAATAAGGTTGCCCAAATTTAAGCTTATGTGATCACGTATAATTCCACGCGATCGCGAAACACAACATTCCTAGACCTACGCGATTGTAGACTCATCCACGCGATCGCGAAGGGTTAAGCGCGTGGACCAGGTTCTGCCTCGTTTGCTATTCGCGAATGCGGTCTTAGCCACGCGTTCGCATAGCACATCTTGTCAAACCTATGCGATCGCGGACTCGCCCACACGATCGCATACCTTCTCACGCGATCGCGTAGAAGGAAACCAAAACGTGTAGAAACCAGAACTTTAGTTATCAAGCTAAGTCCAAAAATGATCCGTTAAGCATCTGAAACTCATGCGAGCCCCTCGGGACCTCAACCAAATATACCAATAAGTCCTAATACATCATACGAACTCAGTCGAGTCCTCAAATCACATCAAACAACACTAAAAACACGAATCACATATAGATTCGAGCTTAATGAACTTTGAAACTTTTAATTTCTACAAGCGATGCCAGAACATATCAAATCAAGTCTGATTGACCTCAAATTTTGCATGCAAGTCATAAATGACATAACAGAGCTATGAAAATTTTCGGAACTGGATTCTGACTCCGATATTAAAAAGTCAATTCCCCAGTCAAACTTCCAAACGTAAATTCTTGTTTTAGCCATTTCAAGCCTAATTTAACTACGGACTTCCAAATAAAATTCCGAACACACTCCTAAGTCTAAAATCATCATACAGAGCTATTTAAACCGTCAAATCCCGATTCCGGGGTCATTTTATCAAAATTGTTGACCGAAGTCAAACTTGGCATGTTAAGGCCAACTTAAGGAACCAAGTGTTCCGATTTCAACCCGAACACTTCCAAAAATCCTGAAACAACCATCCCCGCAAGTCATAAATTAATAAAAGCACATATGGGGAGTTTTATTTAGGGGAACGGGGTTCTAAAAGTCAAAATAACTGGTTGGGTCATTACATTTACCTAGTCTTAGAGACTAGGTGTCATCACGACATCCTACAGAGGGAATTTGTGGTCGTGACAATAAATTTCTATCTAATCAAATAAATTATATGAAAACAAATCCAAGAGGAGATAGTGATATCTTTACAATTAAATTATTTTACACTTGGAGAAATGCACCCCCTTTAACATACTCAGTAAAAGTGTCACGACCCAAAATCCATTAAGGCCGTGATGGCGCCGGACATCACTGTCAGACAAGCCAAAAATAAATACTCAATTGGGTTCTCATTTTTTATTTTTGAAGTCATATTTCCCTTCAGCTTAACAAGTAAAGAATGGAATTTACAGTGTAAATAATAATAATACTTTTAACAGATTCAATAAAGAATAACCCATAACTACTCCGAAAATCCAGTTTCACAAGTGCATGATCATTTAGTAGGGAGTAAAA